>NW_026136719.1:5637621-5675121 GCF_905237075.1 Dicentrarchus labrax
ACACACTAAACAACTACTGCCGTCCTGCACAGTGCTCTTGTTCTCATCAAGATGTTCGAAGAAAAACATGAATGAATGAAGTCGTATAAATAATCCCGAGTGTGAATTTAAATAGAGTGAATAGTGTGTGTGTGTCTGTGTGTGTGTGTGTGTGTGTGTGTGTGTGTGTGTCCGTCCACACACCTCAAACTGTGGCCAGTTCATGCTCATGCCCGGTCCGTGGGTGTTCCTCCACCATCTGAGATCCTCAGCGTCATTGGCTGCTTGGATGGTCTGACCCAGGTCCCGGTACAGACTTTTGAACCTATTGGACAAAGCATCAGTTATCACATCTACACATCTACACTCCTCCTCCTCATGCTTTATAGTTTAAGTAATTTTTTAAGTCTGTCACAGTGTAACAGGCAGGTGTCTGCACTTTATTCCAGGTTTAGGCTGGTTTATTGTCATTTCCAAATACAGAATATACAGCAAATAAATGTCGTTCCTCGTGGCTCAGGTGCTAATGTACTGACTGTACTGACCTCATGCACTATGGGACTGCCTCCCCCTCACTCTCAGTCTGTACGGCATTTAAAAAAACTTTTAAAAACCCACATGTACAAATTAACATTTATATAAGTCTGCTAGCTAGAATTTTTTTACTGGTTTTAATCTAGTTTCTTATTACATTGCTTTTATTGTTGATGAGTATCTGCTTTTGTTTTAAACTGTACTCTTATGTGTTGTTAAGTTGTATGTCTCTATTAATACCATGATGCATTGCTTTTATTGTTGACTATTCTGTCTTTTCGAACTGCTGTTTTAAAAAGAGCTATATAAATAAAAGGTATTATTATTATTATTATTATTATAAATACACAAATACTCAGCAATTATGGACATCATACACACAGCAAACGTTAAAAAAAGCCAAGATGGCGGGAGTGTGTTGTGTGTGTGTGTGTATCTGTTACATATATTTAAAATAGCTATAATTGTTTAGATGTCAAATGCCAATGAAGGGGTTGCTCATAGGGACGAATCTACAGCCCCCCCTCAGCTTTACAATGAGCTTCAGCCCATTGTTTAGCTGTCCACCCTGCAATTTTACTGTTTTGGTTCACTCTGAACGCTCTCATAGCGTCTGTACACTCCCCGCTCAGCAGCGAACAGCAGACAGACACAGTTACAGACCAGCTGGTGAACGTAGAGGAGCATTTAGCAGCTAAAGAGCAAGAGATAAAGAGTTGGTAGAGACCAGAAACAGACCTAAAAGAGAGAGAATATGGGGCTTGAATTCATCAGGTGGACAGAAACACAACTTCAACTAAATGATAATGTTGCTCTGTAACTGCTGGGTGTGTACATAAGCAACTGACGGTCAAGTTCACCATATCAACTTAAAAGAAGATGATATTTCAGTGTTGTGTTCACTACTTTTGGCTGCCTCTAAGTGGTTTAAAGCAACACAGATGGTGTTTCAGAGGTAGAGAACAAATGAGAGAGGTCAGCCTTGGTTTATCTCCTCAACGTGACTGCTGTGTTATTAAAGGGTAATTTCGGTATTTAGGGTGTCGTTACCGTAACCGCACAGACGAGATTTCAGAATGAGACTCTACACAGGCTGGATCATGTGAAAGGAACAGAAAGCATTTCATTTCTCTGAAGGTTTGTGTTGTCACACACTTATAATGACAATCTGAGCCGGTCAGCACTTTTAATGGAAATAAGGATTTCGTTGTAGGCCATTTTGTGTCCGCCAGCTGCAGCTTTCTCACTCAGTGCTGGACCAAATTCACAAAAAAATGAGGTCCAGGTTGAAAAACACAGATGTTACCTTTTAACTCAAAGCTGCATTAATACAATCTTTGATCGCTTTGGGGCAGCAGGAGAAGCTGTAAACTCAACATTGACATATTATCCCCTGAAGCCATGTTTGATGATGAATGTATGAAGCACAATTCTCACCTTTTAACTCTGTTTTTGGCCTCCAGCTACTCATGAGAACCTGCTGTTTGGTGCTGAGCAGGTAGCGTATATCTAGTTCATCAGAACGTTTTACTGAAAGTCTGAAGAGAGCACTGGGAGTGAAAAATTGTCGCAAAACCAAAACAATGAGCTGAAAGACGCTAGAAAGCTCCACAGAGCTGACAACTGCAGAGCCGAGTAAGACAGCCGAGAACATGGAAGAATTACAGTGTTGGTGTAGTGTATATTATATACTGGACCAGGTTCCTGATTCCAGTGTGTATTCTGGGGGCTGGGCCTTTAAAATCCTGAAACTTCCACGTAAAGGTGGAATTCCAGATAAGACTATTGTAAGTGCATATTTTGTAGTCGCCGTTATCGGCTCTGTGCGGGTTTGTTTACACTGAGAAGTGATATGAGGCAAAAGCCTGCATCAATTCATCTACATCAAACCTTCCCAGGAACTGCAGCTACATGCCTCAGGGCTGTTTGAACACTGCACTTCCTCTTCAATCCTGTTGACTGCATTTCAACAGAGAACAGAACGGAGAGGACTACTCTTAAAATACAACTTCTATTCAATGAGGAAGACCATGAGATACTATAGAAAGCTTCAGAAAAAGCAAGTAGTTAAGACTTTTTTTGACAAACCCTTTTCCAGGGTCATTAATCAACTTTCAAAACTTAATATTCCACCTTTGCTTCACACTTGAGGTGTTTCTTACATTTATGGTACATGTCCTTATTTACATTTTAAAATATGTATATTTTCTCTCGTGTAATACCACCTTTAATATGTTAAATTAGAAAGCTATTTTAGTTATTTTTTTGGCCTTTTATTGCCTTTATTTGACAGTGACAGCTGGAGAAAGACAGGAAAGCGGGGTAGAGAGAGGAAATGATACGCAGCAAAGGGCCACAGATCGGATTCGAACCCTGGGCCGCAGCTATTTAACACAAAAAAAAAAAAAAATTCTTTAATCTCTGCCTTTTCTTGAGAAATAGAGGCTACATTGAACTCTTGGGGCTTCTAATTATTAAAATTACACAATCTCACAAACTTAACAGGGGAAAAAGAACTCAAAAACACACAAGCAGACTCTGCTTCATTCTCAAGACAAACTTTAGTACTTAAACGAACAAAACTGTGACAGACGTGAACTTAATTTGTCAAAACATCATATTTAGTGGTGCAGTGCAGGATATACACCGGTACACCCACTTATTTCTCAGTCGGCATTCGGTGTACCCACTTTTAAATCCGCTCTGATGTGCATAATTTAGCAGAGGAATACTCAAAGTGCATAATTATGTCGTGGTCTCACTCTATAGTCTGTGGGCTAGCGAGTACAAAGATCTGCAGCTCTTTTAGGGTCATTGTTTATTCCATAATGATCCTTACTCCATGAAGTCTAGCAGCAGATGTTAAGTGACAATGTGAAAATACCACTGGCCCATTATTGAGTGAACTAAATATGCGAGTACATGTCACTGTTTTATAACACGGAGCGTTTATCCTTTGCTGAATGTGCTTCTTAAAAAAAAAAAACTATTTTTCCATTTCTCCAGGCAGAGGCAGGCCCACCTGCAGTGAAGAGCGGGGATATGAAATCACATTAAACAGCTGGTGTGGACACGAGGAATGATTACAGTGACCACACACTGTTTACATGTACAGATGGGCATAAGAGAACTGTTTTAAGAAAGACTTGAAGAAAATGTGAACATACTCTTCAAGCATTCATGTGCAAGAGACTCCATTAACTAAAGTCTGTGAGTGTGGAATAAACCATTTTACTCCAAAAGAGGAAATTTAAGAAACAAAAGATAAACAATAAAATACAAATAAAGTTCCTCGAAGTCGTTTTTCCGAGTACATTCCCATCTAATCTCATCACAGCTCGAGTTAATTAAAGATGAATCTTTGTTCAATATTTGGACAAACATATTTACCAATTGGACTTTACCAATCGTGGTTGCCGTGGTAACGGGGGCTTGTTTAAATAGAACGAGGGGTCAATAGTTAATGAACAACATCATGAGTTTCCTATTAACTCCTGTGTACATACACACATGTTCACACATATTTAAACCCAGACAGTCCTGCATGCCTTCGTTCTGAGTCATGGATCATGAATCACCTAATCACCCTCTTTGCTCTTAGGATGTACGCGTGTGTGTGTGTGTGTGTGTGTGTGTGTGTGTGTGTGTGTGTGTGTGTGTGTGTGTGTCGTACCCTTCTTTGGCGGACAGGTCGAGGTGTGTGTGGATGTCCAGCAGGACTTCTTTAAAGAAGCGCAGCCTCTCACGCTCGGCCTCCTGGGTGAGGTCGAACACCTGCTCCATGTCCTCCATGTAGCGAGGGTTACAGCGGTTCAGCTCCTCCAGGGCCTTCGTGTAGCGCTCCTTCATCTGCACACACACACACACACACACACACTGAGCACACACTGAGCACACACTGAGCACACACTGAGCTACTGTACAACCCTTTGTCAACTTATATGCAGAAAGATTTAAGAGAAGCAAATGTTCCTTCATGTCAGCATTTAGGAAGAAGTTTTCAAACATTAAACCCAAAGATCGATGGTCTGTTAGTCACTCTGCTACAGCTGCTGGTGAGAGGCTGTGACTGTGGCGTTGAGCAGTGCTGCACTTCAGAATTAAGGACCAGTGGGTAGGACTTAGTGGCTTCTAACGGTGAAGTTACAAGTGGAAGCAACTGAATACTGCTCGCCTGCCAAGTGCGAAGGACAAACAACGGTGGCTGTGAAACTTGAAAAACTAGAGCCAGTGTTTGGTTTGTCTGTTCTGAGCTACTGTAGAAACATGGTGGACAGTAGACGGCAACCTGCAGCATCTGTGAATAAAAACGTCTCATTCTAAGGTCACAGAAACACAATGATTCCTATATTCAGGTGATTATACACTAATGAAAAACATACCTATGAATATTATAATCCATTTCTGCCAATAGATCCTCTTAAATGTTACACACTGGACCTGATGTCAAGTATTTAAAAGGCTACAGGTCATTATAGTCTTTTCCATGATTGGCACCTTCGTCACACGAGTGACTGCAATCAGATTGTGTTATGGACACAAATGTGTGGTTTTCCCTCCAACAGGATTGCATGCTAAGTGCTGTTTACCTTGATGACGTGTTGGAGGTGTGGTGGTTTGAACCAACTGCAATAAGAGCCTGATGTCTGCTCAGAGTGGCTGCTTCGCATTATACTATTCCTCCCTGCAATATTCAGAACTAATTCAATAAAAAAAACCTTAGTGTTTACACATAGCTATAGCCAACGGTTGTCTGTGCCACACTTCGTATCTCTGAATGAGCAAATACAACAGTGTCACGGTTGAAGGGCGTTCAGTTGTGATTCACAAATTACCCATCATCTGAAATTCTTTGTGATCACCTCAGAACCCCACAAAGAAGGCTCGATCAGTACTGCTCTACTGTTTACTGGAGCACAGACTGGTTGCGTGTGTCCGGTGCAGCACTGTAGCACTGAGTCATGATACTGGATTTGATTTCCTTTGCGCTCTGTGTGCCGAGTTTGTCTCAGGATTTCCCTGTTTTTGGTTCAGCGTTTCCCTCTTCAGGACCTGGAGCGGTTTCTGTGCCGTTGGGTTTGTGCAGAGCAGAGAACAGAGGAGACAAGCCCGGTCATGTTTTAAAAGTCAAAAACACACACACACACACACACACACACACACACACACACACACACACACACACACACATTTTTCTGGACTCACTGACACACCCAGACTGGTACAAGTGGAGCTACGCATGGGACTGTGAGTGTGTGTGTGTGTTTGTGTGTGTGTGTGTGTGTAAGCTTTGTACTTTCTCGGCCTCCTGGTTGCAGCGCTCCACCCGGGTGGTGTATTTGCGGACTTCCTCCTGCGACTTGGTCGGGTCGGCCTTCGCGTGTGTTTCCCTGGTAACCGCCGTCCACTCCTCCTTCCTGGCCTGATGGTAGGTCTTCTTACTGGAATCCACCTTGACACACACACACAAAACACACTTTGTTTGTTATCTTTCTTAACACACAGTCTCGTTTTCACATTGACCCACTTCATAACATTTATTCTAGAAACAGGATTCGGGTATAACACTATTTTTTAAAGTGTTTTGTACACATATGACAGCGTATTAGACGACTCAATATACGTTAAAATGTCCTCAAAACTGTAAAAGCAGTTAAATCATTATGTGTATTTTTCTGTCATAGTTTACACACCCTGTTTGAACAGCTTTAAAATACTCAAAGCGTTGCTGAAACAACCGATGTAACTCTTCAACAGGCAGCGATATTGAACCCTTGCAGCAGCGTCTATAAATCCAGCTTCACTGAAACCACTCAGTCAGTCCTCACCTCTTTCAGTTTGCGGACCCAGGGTTTCTGTGCTTTGCGGAAGCCGTCGTCTGCATCCTTGGTCTCCCTGAAGCCTCCCATCATCTGCTTATGGAAGGCGTCCTTCTGCCAGTTGCGCATCTTCTCGCTGTCCTCGCCCGCCAGCCGCTCCCGAAGCTCCAGATGCAGCTCGCTGAGCCGATCGGCCGCCTGCATAAAGGCATGCCACGCTTTCTCCAGCGTACCGTACTGAGGACCTGAGGCAAATGAGTGATTTATACAGCAAAGTTCATCATTTTGGCCAAAGAGTTTTGCCATTATTCCATCTTGTGAAAGGCAGTGAGTCTTTTGTGGGGAAAATATGGCCTCAATAAAAATTTGAATAAATATGCATTTAAAATGAGCAACGTGTCTTCATCAGGGTCAGTGTCAGCAGTAACTTGGTGTTAGTGCTTTGGCATATTTAATGCAACAATTAATGTTGAGCACTGAAAGGTGATTGTTCAACATGTGTATAAATGTTTCTTATAACATTTTTATGGAGCTCCATAGAAATGTTTCTGATAAAATAGGGATTATTTCATAAATAAGTTGCAGCAACATGTGAAACTTTGTAGTTATATTAAATGGCTTGCAAACCTTGTTAGTCTAAACATCCCCAAAACACACCAAAGTAAACTACTACAAAGTATACTAATCTTATCATCATAAAAGTTTTTGGTGTCATTTGCCTGCTGCAGCCTGCCCCTCATGTGATCAGTGTTTTCAACTCACCTTTCTCCACGACACCCCTCCACTTCTTGGCCCAGTCGCTCAGCTGCAGAGCGTAGCTCTTTTCTATCTTCGCCCTCTCCTGGAAGCAGCTGACCACCTCGTTACACAGCCGGTGACCGTCGTCTATCCGCTTCACCGTCCTTTTGTAGTTCCCCGGCTGCAGAGAGACACAACACACACACACACAGACTGAGGAAACAGACGTAACACTGAACTCGTGTAGGGCACTGAAATCCTCTTCTACTGTACTCCACCAGCTGGTCTGTCAGTTCAATGCATGTTAGCAACATGTTGATATTAGTGTACAAAAGTGACGCGGCAGAATGTTTAGCGGATGAGTGACGATGTACAAAAGACTGAAACAGAGATAACATTAAAAGAGCTAAAGAGGACAGACAGAATAGAAAGTGAGAGGAGTTAAAGGTATGTAGTTTTTCCAGATGGAGGCCTGTGAAGCTGGCAGTCAGTCAGCAGGGACTCATTATGTGTCTGTGTCTCTGTCTAAACACCACACACTGACACACTGCCTTATCTCACTCCTTCAACTCCCGGCTGCTCTGATAGAGTAGAATAAATATATTCAGGGTTTATTCACTTACTGTATCTGATTCAATAATTCAAATACAGAGATCTTAACGTCTGCTGTGTGTTGTTGGTTAAGTGATCTGATTTTGTAGCCGAGGCGGCTGTGGCTCAGTAAGTAGAGCGGGTCGTCCACTAATCACAGGGTTGGTGGTTCTGTCAGTGTCCTTGAGCAACTCGACCCCCAGTTGCTCCAGACGGTCAGACCAGCAGACTCACAGGTTAGCTGCCATCGGTGTGTAAGTGTGAATGAGAGGCTTTACATAAAACTGCTATATAAATGCAATATAAGTATTACAGTGCATTTAATAATTCATCTTGTAGTGCGTAGCTCATTTTTTCCTAGTTTTGAAACCTAATATCAGATTTTTTTTGTCATCCAGGGCAGGCAGGGTGGTTAATATTCAGCTTTTCTTTGATGTGAGAAACCCAGAAATCATTTTTATTATTGCTTTCCACAGACTTTAAATTTTCTCTTAATGTCAGAAATAAGTGTGTGTGTGTGT
The DNA here is from genome assembly GCF_905237075.1 of Dicentrarchus labrax. NCBI lineage: Eukaryota > Metazoa > Chordata > Actinopteri > Moronidae > Dicentrarchus > Dicentrarchus labrax. Next base: position 5,645,804 of record NW_026136719.1, read on the forward strand.
GTGTGTGTGTGTGTGTGTGTGTGTGTGTGTGTGTGTGTGTGTGTGTGTGTGTGTGTGTGTGTTCCTGCTGTACCTCCCAGAAGCTGTCAGAGCTGCCCAGGTCGCTGAGGTCTCCATTGGAAGACATTTTGGGGTCGGCCTTGCAGCACGGAATGATGGCGGCTACAGAAAAGACTGAGAGAGGGAGAGAGAGAGAGGGAGAGAGAGAGAGAGAGAGGGAGAGAGAGGGAGAGAGAGAGAGAGAGAGAGAGAGAGGGAGAGGGAGAGGGAGAGGGAGAGGGAGAGAGAGAAGAGAGAGAGAGAGAGAAGAGAGGAGAGGAGAGGGAGAGGGAGAGGGAGAGAGAGAGAGAGAGAGAGAGAGAGGGAGAGGAGAGAGAGAGAGAGAGAGAGAGAGAGAGAGAGAGAGAGAGAGAGAGAGAGGGAGAGGGAGAGAGAGAGAGAATACTGTTTATTACACAGAGCTGCTTTCAGGTGGAAACCATTATATGAACTTGTATTAATCCAGACACAGATTATCTCAACACAGAGCACCCAAAAATCTGACATCACATCTTTTTCCTTTACCTTTAGTTTTATGTGCACTACAAAAGGCTCTAATCCAAACTGACTAACAAAAAAGGACAAAATAAGAAAATAAATAAGAACAGTGAAACAACAGAAACTAATGCATAAAGCTTGAAAAAAAAAAGTTCCCTAACATAACTTGAATATTGAACTATAATTCCATGATACTCATCATCTGATGGAGATCATGTGATATGATAGAAGGCTCCAGAACAGGATTATTTTCCTCCTTCAGAGCTACAGAGGATATACGACTGTTTTCAAGCACTAACAAACTGATCTTTAAGTCCCCATTTTAATTAAAAAATATAATAATACAAAAATACAAATTAAATAACTAAAATAACCAAATCAAAATGTGAAATGAACGTATAATAAAATATTAATACATGTATTTTACATAGACGGGTAAAAGAATATGTGTCCTCTATTTTGGGCATCAAACCCATGGCCTTCCAGACTCACTGCTCCACTGTACACAGCTCTAAATAGAATAAATAAAAACATAAAAAATGCTAATATCTGTAGGAATCTATCTTCCCATCAAGAAAGCAGAGCAAAGAGTCATCAATCAGTGTTCAACAGAGTCAATCAATGCGTAAAAAAACCTAATATGACTGAATTCATGCAGTGAAAATACACATACATGCTTAAAAAAGTACAGCATTGGTTTATCATTGCACTCCTATAACACTGTCAACTCATAATGGACAGTTAAAAGAAATAGCACTGTACAGTTTCAGCCACTGGCAAACTGCGGCTCCACGTCAGTCGACACAGAAACCTACAGAGTCTGCACCGCTCTCTGCCCACGGGGCTGTTTTCTCCACGTCGCTGCCCAATTTTCCTTCAGCACACAACTGGACCGTGTGTGTCCCACAAACACTGATGCCCTGTCCCACACATCCGCTCCGTTACCGAGGCAGGAATCTGTGTCAGCAGCATCCTTCCACAATGGATGTCATTCATCAGAGAGAGGATGCGCAAACATTTGAACAGAATCCTCTCTGATAATAACGCGCAGACACAAATCATTTTTAACCGTGGAAAGTCTCTCTCCCACTCTTTTTAAGGAAACATTTTCCAGGACTTTTCCAGGACTTTTTCCAGGAGTTTTTCAGCACTTCAATGGTGGTCAGAGTTTATGGGACACACATTTCTGTGGCACTGTCCTCACCACAGTTCCTGCTGCAGCCTCAGCGGAGCACAAACAACAGTTCAAATCAAGCAGAATTGATTTTATTTTACAGAAAATCCGCCGATTAAAAGAAGAGGTAGAAAGTATAAGTGATCATCGCACAATTAACAATATCAACCATAGCAATTAATGTAAATTTGATCATAACAACAGGCTGCAAACTGTGTGAACAGCTCTTAACTGACATGGGAGCAGAAATGAAAAAGCGTCTGGTAAACCCACTTTGAATTGTCACAGCACACACATTACCTATCCAACCGTCAAACTAAATATTTGGTCATTTAGATCAATTTCCATGTGTTTCCAGGTTTTCCAGATTCTCCAGGACCATGGGAGCCCTGCACTGTAAACTGCTAAGACAGAAGGAGAGCCTGAAGGCGACACCACCTTTACTGCACCTTGAGGAGTTTTCTTATAAACAAACAAAAGTGATGTTTACAGTCAGTGTTACTCACCACAACTCATTGTGTGGGCACCAACAACAGTTTCCTCCTTGCAAAGTGTTTTAAATGGATATAAAAAGGGGACAGATATCAGAGTGCCATCATTCTTCTCATCCAGTAAGTGAATAAGCCCGTTCCCAAAATGCCGAACTATTCCTTTAAATTAAACACCAAAAAAAATGAAAGCTACACCTCTTTAGATATGTATTCTTTGTGTCCATGCTTGTACCTACAGATCATACAGGAGACTAATGTTTGTGGCAGTTCATAGAGACTAGACTGTCAATCAGAGTCATCAGCACCCAATAATAAAAAAAGTCCCTGCTTTACGCCCCATTTCTACCCCCAATAAGTTGTCCTTTTCTACTATTACAACAGTTTTTCTCTTATTCATTATCTGTTTATACATCAGTCTAAACTTATTGAGGCTCACAGGAAAAGTTATAGTTACTGACACGTGCATTAATTACTACATATGTGCTTACAACATTAGAAAGTGTTAGAAACTATTTATTCAATATTTATAGGCGGTTTATAAATGCTACATAGAAGTGTTACCACTCATTTGTTTGCCAAGATATTCTCCATCTACAACCAACAGCATTATAATAGTGGATGTATAGAAGGAGGCCATGGTCAAATTCCTCCTTTTTGGGAACTGATTTGTTCTTGAAGAACCGGATCTGTTCGATGGAGCAGAAGAAACATGCAATTTAAATTCATTAGCACTCCAACACGACCTGAGGGGACTTCTTCAGCTGCTGATGAACCCTGTCAACAGTTCACTGTGACCTGACTTCTCTATACATCGGCTTCCTCCATACTGTCCTCCCATTGGACAAAACCCAGTTACAAGGTCGGACAACTTCCTGTTGCAGACACAACAACCAGGGAGGAAAACATGCCACTACTCCAGTCCTGGCTGTGTGCAGTGATCCTCCGTCTGCAATAAACCAGAACCCCCATTAATCTCTCCGATCATGTAAAGTCTATGTGAATATACGTCATTTATAAAGGTAAAAAACATACTAAGTATTTAAGGTGGATTCTCCCTGAGCAGTTCTATCACCCTGTAAAGCACTTTGAATTGCTTCTGTATGAGACAGTGCTCCACAATAAGGCTTGACTTTGACGAGACTGTGAGAAGTTCCTGGTTACTTTTCCTCCTCTCTGCGTTTCACAACGTTCTCTCTCACTGTAAATAACTAGTTGACTCCCCAAATAACAGCAGTAGATCCGTGCACTGGGAGCAAGCTGGTGGTAAATTAGGAGGTAGTGTACAATAGCAGCCTTGGTGAAATCTGCAGGGAACAATGTGGGAGTGAGTCTAAATAAAAGCCCCGACTATGAGACTGCCAACGGCAGAACGTATGTGCACTTACTCGTGTGACATGCAAACACTCGGCTGAATAAGAGGTTTAATATATATTTGTAGGTGTGTCTGTTGTTGGTGGGGGTGGCGTTCAAGATTAGACAAACGCTGACGTTCAACAGCACAACATCACACCTCTCGGACCTCTGCAGCTAATCCCCTTCAGACAGCTGAGCTCTAATTTTCTGTCCACACTGTGCAGCACAGGAGGAAGCAACAGAAGGATGACTGAGAGAGTGTGTGTGTGTGTGTGTGTGTGTGTGTGTGTGTCTCGCAGGTGAATGGGAAGTATGTTAGCAGCTGAGGTATCTGCCACCAGCGTGCTAGAACATGAGCGAGTATGAGAAAACTGACTTTGCCAGGGATTGCTAATTACTGCTCCTATATCCTGCAGGACTGGAGTGTTTGTGTGAGTATCTGGGCGCGGCTCATTGAAAGCAAGTAGGTTTGGCAGCTCATGCACACTTGTGTTACCTCTGTGCCTGCTGGAGGTGCTGGAGACAGAGAGCTACGAAGTATTCCTTCATAGAAAACTCTATGAAAACGCCACTCAACCACAATTACACAACAAACCCGTGTTATGGTCGACCACGTTCGAACACAAACAGCTCTGTGTTACAAGTGCTTGGGCCTGATCCTCGGAGTATTTGTGTGTGTTTGTGTGCGTTTGTTGGTCTTGTATGAACCTCTGTTAAGACTACACAAACACACACAGAGTCTACAGCCGGGCTAACATCTCTGGGAGGCTGTAGGCGGTGGCTTTCAGCTAAATGCTAACATCTGCATGCCAACCCGTTCACACTGACAATGTAAACATGCAGATGTTTAGCGAGTTAACATGCTAACAAAACATAACCTACAGCTGAGGGTTATTTGAAGGTCATTAGTTCTGCAGGAATTTGGTCTTAAACTAAACTTAGTGCAGTATTTTAAAGCAGTGGTTCCAACCTGCAGGTAAACATATAGACAGTAGGCCTATAGCTCAGCATTTCGTTCATATCTGTGAAGAAAACTAAATTAAATTTACTTTGAGACAGAGAATTGTATAAAAAGTTACTAAAAATATCAGGAAAACTCATCTCTGATCAATATTCACAGAAATAATCTGCTCAAAATGAATCCAAATCACTCGTTTTACACCAACGTCCTGCAGTTACTGCGTTCACTATTTGGATTCATTGTACAGTTTATTAGTTGTTCTTTACTTTTATTTTTAAACATTGACAATTATATGAAGAATTCATAAAATATGTATATATTACTCGGTCAGGGGTTAGGGGAAAAGGTTGGGAACCACTTCTCTAAAGCACAACAGGCTAGGTCTGGTCTGATAAAGTGTACGTCAACACTGACATAAATAGTCTTAAGTCACAACAGGCCAGTTTATGTATACACAGTTTACTGGACTGGAATGACTCAGCTGGCTCTGTCCACCTTATCTAGCCATCGGGAAGGATAGTGTGACAAGAAGACTGCACAATGATCTGCGCTCTTGGTTTTTGTTTGTTAACAAGATATTATCTCTGGATATGAGAGGTGAAGCAACTGGTGTCAACTTCACAGTGTGCTGATTTCACAGCGGAGATAAAAACAAATTCACAGGTTGTGAAGTGATGAACAATCACAGCCAGTTAGTACTTTTTTTTTTTTTTTTTTTTTTTTTTACAGTTTCAGGAGACAAAGTTTGTACATTTGAATAAATCTTGTTGAAATACTGAATTAGAAATATCATTACATAATCCTGATTCTGGTTTTTGAGTGGGGCCACAGATCGCTGGCCTGAGGAGCATCTCCATGAACAGATGGTCAGTTGAAAGTGCTGTTTGGTTTATGTGGACAGTCCATGAGACATCCACCGTCCCTCCCATGGCTCTGTGTGTGTGTGTGTGTGTGTGTGTGTGGTGTAGTTTCTGCGTGTGTGTGAGTTCTTTGAGGATGTTTACATTCCTCGATCATTGATAATGAACTCTGGTTCAAACCACTTAGTTTTAACCACACACACACCCACACACACACACACACACACCCACACACACACACACACACACACACACACACACACGACCTCAGACCATCCTGGAGGCCAGGGACCTGCTGGAGCTGTAGTCAGTCAGAGGATGGAGATACAGGGGCAGGAGAGTAGGTAAGAGCCATTGAGAGCCAACACATTAATAACCAATTAATACAACACTGCTGCTCCGTTTCATTGAGCTCTAAAACTCTCTCGCTGCGTTTCAAACAGAATTCACTAACTCGTGTGCACAGAAACGCTGGTTTGGCAGCAAGTAGCGAGGATATAGGTGTTCAGTTAAACAAACAGTCGGACATTTGGGGAAATATACAAGCTTATTCGCATGCCAAGAGTTAGACGAGAAGATTGTTATCAGTCTATCAGCATGTACAGTAAGCATGGAGCTGTCACCAGCAGCCAGATAACTAAGCTTAGCACAGAGAGTGAGATATAATGTGTTAATAAATAAGCTTTAGACTTTGTTGCATGTGGATATTATTACATTTGGACAGACCCAGGCTAGTTGTTTCCCCCCGTTTCCAGTATTTATGCTAAGCTAAGCTAACCGGCTGCTGGCTTAATGTATTAAAGTGGTATCCATCTTTTCATCCAACTCTTCCTTTAAGCATCTAAACTGCATGTTTTCAACCACCCAAGTCATATCTGTCCTCGAGACATACACATACTGTACGAATTATAACTAAAAACAACCAACTTCACGTTACAACTTATGATGGGGCTTCTCTGTTCTTAAGAAAATACTCAGGAATCATTAAAAACTTTTCAAAACTGTCCATCACAGTTGTGTCTTTAGTCTGAAGAAAGTTGGTCCCTGGCTTCTTTTTCATTTAGTCCATTAACCATCTGAAGGCATCCAAAAGCAACAGGTTGGTCCCTGATCCAAGACGGGGCAGCAGGCTGTCAGGCCTGACCGACAGAGAACAGGAGGGCCGTTGAAAGATGGCAAAAGTAATGGAAGGTACGAGACAACGAGAAGGCCGAAAGACAGGAGGAAATCAGTGCCGCTCAGCACTTGTGTGTGGAAAAGAAATGTAAACTAGAGACGGGAAGTTTTGGAGCTGTGAGGAAGAGGAGGAGGAGGTCAACAACACACAAGCAACTTATTCTGATGTGGTTTCTGTCACACAGCAACAAAACACAGCTTTAAAAGGCCATGTGGAGCTGGTTTGTCAAGCTCGTATAAATGAAGGAGAAGCGGATGTGTGTACAAAAAAATACACGTAAATAAATCACATATCAAATGACAGTAACAGCAGAATTCTACACCTCTACTTTTCTTTGTGCCTGTGTACTGAGGTGTGGCTGTCTGACCACAAACACCAGTCATTCTATTATGTGGGCCTGTATTTTAAAGGAACGGTCTGTCTTTTCAGTATCAAACACACTTGTTTGACCTCCGATCACTGCTCACATTTACAGTTTTTCCGTCTTCCATCAGTTGGAAAAACAACAATCAGAGCTTGAAAATCTTCTATTTTTGCCAGAAAACTGCCAGCCGCAACAAAGATGATGAAAAAAGTTGACTAAAAACTTGAATTACAGAAATGTGAACTCTTTAATCTACCTTTATATCAGCACTTATTGTTGCTGGCACTAAAAAACAAAGTACAACTGAGGCTGAAGGGAATGTATGTATGATTTTGACCTGATGGTGGCATTAGATAAAAAGTCAGGAGATCTCAGCTTGGACTCACAGCAATTACAAAGAATGTGAGTATTAAAACTAGAGTGACACGATATGGTAAAAGCATATTTAGATTATTTTGACGGATATTGCGAAGGACTTTGCATCATAAATTAAAATTTCACTTAAATAAAATGTTTAAAAATATATAAGGATAATATGAAACTGTACCAGACATGTTTTCTTACATCTGTAGAACAAGATGTGACGGCCAGGGTATCTCTTCAAAACTACAGAAATTATAATACTGTTTTATCATATTTTGTTGTTAAACTCATTATAGCTTTTGCAATTTGCATATTGTGATAGGAGTAATATTTCGATTCACCGCGCAGCCCTAATCAAAACATCCATAGAGACTTCTTAAACTGCTTTTTTTCTGTCCATTTTTACTAGATGTTTATATTCTACACACTAATAAATGCATTACTTGTGTCATAAGCTCCCCCGGTAGAAGCATATTTAGCAGTTTATTGATGAAGCAAGGATTTATTTGGCAACATACAGTTCAAGGTCAAAGAAGTTGAATATATTGCATGAGCGGTTTGAGAAGTTTTGATGCTTTTCCTTTTTCATGCCTCGGGGGGGGGGGCATTACTTGTGAATCCAAGTTGACAAGCTACAAACCGTTCACAACCACCTTTCAAGCCCACAGAAAGACTTCACATTCAAAAGATAGATGTTTAGTCAAAGAGTTTCTTTAAATGTTGACGTTGCATTTATCATCCGTGTTCTGCTTGCAAAATAAAAAAGATTTTGTTAAGTTAAGACATCTTTTAAAGACATTTACGGCTGCAAATCAGTGGTACAGCTGTGCATCTGTAGCCCAAACTACCACAGCAAACGCCACACTATTGGCTGGATTCTACCGTCAGTTAAATGACAATAAATATGTGGAATGAACACAAGCTGATTTCTCATTCAATGCAATTTACTTCACTATTTATGTCTTTGTTTCATTAAAACACAATTAAACAATCATAAAACTCAGTCCACAAGCACAAAGAGGATCAGAAATTCTGTTTATCATGTTATTTAAATACACAATACTGATATATCTGCAGCTAATACAGGCCTGCTAAAGAGGTGGGTGATAGTAGAGAGAGAGAGAGAGAGAGAGAGAGAGAGAGAGAGAGAGAGAGAGAGAGAGAGAGAGAGAGAGAGAGAGAGAGAGAGAGAGACTATCATGGCGAGACAGGAGGAGATTCCGGTTGTTGGTTTATAGAGAAATGGGTCAGGCCAGTGAAGAGGAGGAGGAGGTGGGGGGCAGGGAGTGACGAATAGAGAGGCAGGTCCAGACCTCATAAGCTCCACTGGAAAACTCACGCTCATTAATCTGATTAATGTGTACACCAACAGTTTCCCTGCAGCCAAACTCGGTCTATATGCTTGTACGTATCGAGCACATGGAGGCCGGCGCGAGCATTAGCCTCTAAGCTCCTCTGCTACAGTACGTCTGCATTCCAGCAGGGTTTGTGAGACTATGTGGGTACACATCAGGGCCTGGAGGCTTCAAACATCTATAAACAGAAGCATGATACTTTTCTTTTTTGCTCCAGCTGCTGTTATTCTGCCAACAGCTGGCTTTATATCAGAGCCCTGAGAAACAGCTGTGTACCAGAGCACTGCTGTGCCTCTTTCCGAAATGAGAGACTCCCCTGTTTAAAGAAAGAAAATGATAACCGCGCTCACTATGATGACTGCTGCTGGCAAGAATAAAGCACATTATGGGTTACTCTGAAAGCCACCATCGAGCTTTGTTTTGACGAACAACTATCTGTCCCTTGAAATCGCAACTGAGGAAAACTGGGGACTAAAATCCATCCAAAAAAGTCTGTAAATGTAGTGTATGGGAACCATTCACCTCTTGGATGAGCTTGCCCACAAGCTGTTTTATTAGCCTTGTTTCCACGTTACTACCTACCGCTGTGTGTGGCTGTTAGTTGTAGCTGAAGCTGCACTAAAATGCCAACAGGACTTGATTCTCACTGCTCTTCCCGCCCCCAGCGTCACCACAACTGTCAAGTTAGCACACACATGCTGAGTGAAGAGTGAAGACTGTAAGGAGTGGTGGAAGACAGACTCTTCCAGCATTACCACAGCGCAGAAACACTCAACAAGTAAATGGAAGTACATAGTTCATGATAACTAATAATAATGAAACAACCACAACCACGTGACCTCACATCATCACGTCAGGTTCACCATTTGTTTTTTACCACATTAAAGTGTCCCAGACCGACGAGGCGAGGCTGGAGAGACTCTACACAGCAGCAGCGGTGTCCAGCCCTGGACAACAATACTGTACCACACAGGAGAAAGTCTCGTAGCCTCCGTCTCACTGGCTCTGGATAAACTGGAAACATCAGCCCTGACTGGTCCGCTAATTATCTCGATTCGCCACAGCTGTGACCGCGACTCGCCAGTGTTTTGGTTTTAACGAATCGGCTAAAAGTCACCAGTTAACAGGGTCACTGGTTAAGCTGGCGAGTCTAAGAGGGAGAGAGCAGGTGATTAATACAAGCAGGTACTGAGATTAAACATTGTCCCACTGTACCTTTAAATTGAGGTTTATGCCCAACTGAGGTATTTGGAATATGTTATCCAACCGAGTTCAACAGCTTGTAAAAAAAAAAAGGTGCATTACATTTTAATAATGTAAACCTCTAAGAAAAAACTTGAGAATGGAAATTTGCACCTTTTGCACCAAAGGAGGGATAAATAGCTTGTTATCATTCATATCATGTATCTATACTAAACTGTGACGGTGTCATCTGATACTTTCCATTTGTTGAACGGTATCTAGGCAGATCTACAGGTTGAGTCACGGTGGGAGTAGATAAGACCTAAATTACACATATCACTAAAACCTGTTCTACTTAGAATTTCACGGAAGTAAAGTCAGAAATGTGAAGGCTGCAGAACAATCACACGGCATACTGATTATAAAGACTGAATCGTTTGTCACGGTCCAATCACATGACATTAGAAACGACTAATACTGAGAGACAATGTCTTAATGTTTGTTTGACCTTTACGCCTTTATGCATTGAGGCTATCGACACGGCAGTTTGCTCATGAACCCAGAATTTGGGTACGCACTGCCAGCATGCAACAGTTTCACTTTGCTCATTGTGATCTGGTTTAAGAGACATCTGCTTGAGACAGATGTCTTTGGAAGAAAAGGCTGGAAAAGTAGGTGGTTGACTCGTCCCCACTCAGACAACATGAACCCATCCTGCATCTGAACTGGACAAAACCAGACAACCCAAGGAGTCGCTGCTTCTGCTTCTGATTTCCAAACTCTGAGAACATCAAGTCTTCCAAGATTATAGATAAATAATCATGTGCGCTGGAAGCAGGAGTGCTGAGGTGCAGCACCACCTAAAATCTGGCATAATAAGAGCCATTAGTTCATAAAAATGTTTAAACTTATGACTTTCTCCTTTTTTTAACTGGGATTTACATTTATACAGTGGCACGTATGGCAGGAAAGAGGTTTTGCCTCGTTTTCTTATCAGTTTTATCCACTAAAAAGTATTGAAATTGGTATAAAATGCTAAAACCATGAGCTCATTATACAGGCAGACTTTCTCTCAGAACCCCCGACTCTGACTGACTTCCAGCATCCCTGAATGTGAGGTAAGAAATAGGTAGTGCCTTATTTTACATGGAGTTTGATGCTGTTTTGATAGGCAGTGAGCCTTGTAATGACATTGGAAATCCTCTCTTACTTCATTGGTCTGATACAAATCTAATCATGCTCAATTTCAAAGTATGTTTTTGGACTTAAGAGATATCATCTGGCTTCACGAGGCTACAAAAAGATTACAAATCAAGATACTGAGAGGATTATATCTAACTGCCAGGCAGAAATCGCAGTGCAGCAGCCACTGTAGAGCGTGTTAAATGTTACAGTACTGTTATTAGATGACAGGAGCACAATGAGCATGATTAAGAACAGTAAATATACAACAAAAACAGCACACACACACCACATGTTGCACAGGACCAACACAATGAAGGCACTGTTGGAGGAGCAGAGCCCAGAGTGACAGCAGAACTTACCTTATCAGAGATGAAAATAGAGATGGACAGATGTCCAACAGAAGACAGCCTTTGTCTCCTCGGGCCTGAGAGACAGAGAGGGACAGATGGAGAGAAGAAGATCCCTCAGGAGCAGAAGCGACAGCAAAAAGGGGAAACAGAGAGAGGTTTGTTAGCCAGCGGTGAAGCATGCGGTTAGATCCCCCTGCAGACCAACAGACCGGGCAGGACGAGCCGCCCGTTATATGGCTCGGTGGTGGCTTGAAGGTGGCACATTCTGGGAGCTGTGGTGAAATGCCACACATGGAGCCTGTAGTGGAGGGCTAATGAAACAGCCAGAGAGCAGCGGCCCCCACGAGAGGAGGTCAAAACAGTTAGCTCACACCTCTAAAATTACCTGCCTGGGCAATGAGTTGGGAAGGGAGTGTCAGGTTTTAAAAAGAAAAGTGATTATTATGCATGAGCCCATTTACTACAAACTAGTTCGGATCATGGTATCGTGATGCTTTTAAAGCTTCCACTTACTACATTTCTGCACAGTGATGAGATAAATTTAACACATTACACTGCGATGAATCACCCACCACAAGTGTCAAGTCTCTGCAAGTTCACTGTATTCAAAAAAAAAAATCAATATCTGCTTGGAAGATAGGGATGGAAAAATGTTTAAGTCTGTACTTTTTGTAGTAAATGAGACTAAAACACACTATAACTTTCCCTTTAAGCTGGTCTTTTTCATATCTAATGAACCCAAATCAACATTAACTCTGGAATGCAACAGGGAAGTAAAGCAGATTAAAAGAAAAAGGTGTATTCCTTCCTCTTTTGTCTAAAACTTCTGGGTTTTTTTAATCTCAGTTGTTGTCTGAAATTTACAACAAAGTCATGATGATTCAAAATCATATTGTGAAAAATATAAATCCGCCACCTCATTATGAAAATAAACTTTGGGATGAGAATAGAAACATAACATCATATAGATTTATATTTAAAACTAAAATGTAATTCTCCTGGTAAAGCAAGACTCCTTTCCCCGAGTACCTCCTCCCATTATGACGACTGGATAACTCTTCTAAGTTTCACTCACCAAGAGACTCGCCCTCTTTCCTCAGAACACAAACAATGAATGCAATTGGTTAGTTTGAACATGGCATCAAATAATGCAAAACCACATACAAGCTGCTTCACGACATGAGGTTAGATATTAGAGAACAGTGAGAGGGCGGATGCAGCGTGGTACAAAGACAGGCCTGTTCCAAGAAAACCAAAAGCAGAACATCCACTCACTTCATGTATCATTCATGTTCAGTCCCTACGGCGGGAGGCATTGTTAGTAAATGATGGTGATTCATTATATCGCTACGTAAACCTGCTAAAAATAAAGCGGCTCGTCCTATTTGAATCAAACTTTTTGTTCAATCCCAACCCCTTAAATAAAAACTGTTTAATTTGTATATTTCTTGTTTATTTAATGAACTTTGGGAAGCAGTTACAGAATCAAGTCATGATTAAGATTGAAAATATTGGTCCCGACTTCTAGATTGCCAACTAGAAACGCTACCTGGTCAAATATCCGTTTCCACTGAGATACTGGTTGTCGCAGTATCCTGATACAGCTGGATGATCTTTGATACATAAAAGTGATTTTTGAACACCTTTATCTCCTTGGTCATCATATCCTATAGTGACAGTGTTTCAACAGGTGAAATTTAAGACTTTTTAAAGACCCTTTTACATCCATACTGGCAAAAAAAGTACAAACAAACAGGACTGAAAAACATAATTAAAAAAATACATTTTTAAGACATTTTAAGGCCTAAAATTCAGATTATTGGATATTAGACTTTTAAAAAGGTCCAGTGCGTAACATTTACAGGATCTATTGGTAGAATTATAATAAGATAAGAGAGACTTTATTGATCCTACACTGCAATTTGTTTCCCCCAGTACCTTTAAATGCATAGGTATGTTTTCATTAGTGTTTAATCAACTGACCCGCAGGTTGCCTTCCATGGAGACCGCCATGTTTCTACAGTAGCCCAGAACGGACAAACCTCAGGAGGGTGAAGCGAGGGAGTTTCAATATGGAGCTACACTGCTAGATGCCACTAAATCCTACACACGCAACCTGCAGACATCCTGTAATTAAAGATCCTTTCTCATCCCGTGAAAGCACATAATTGTCCCTGAAGTATCACGTTATTGAAAACATTTTCATTTTCATGAAACAATGTAGCGACATTTGATCTCGTCAGGATCTCTAAGCTGTGAATCACGTGTAATCGCAGGTCTTCAGCAGTTAAATCAACATTTCACACTCCCACTCATGTGCTGATCTCACTCCCGTAACGCGCTGACGGGCTCTGTGTCTAACTGACAGGTCTCTGGTGGAGGCGAGGCGAGGCGAGGCGAGGACAGAAGACAAAAACGAAAGCAGATCACAGAGAGGCGGAGTGCATCAGTGCAGAGACTGAAAGAAAAGGACAACTCAGCCTTGTTCCCACACACACACACAGCTGCTCTCCCAGCTCATCTCTAACCATAACCACATCACTGGAGCCACGTTGGGCCAGAACCGCCTCCGTGCCAGCTCCCCCAGCTCTGCAGCCGAGCTCTGCAGCTCCTGCAGGCGGGACGCTGGCTGGGCCCGGCTTGGCACAATCTGCTGCACGTCGCAGGCAACGCTGCCAAAGATTAACCCAAAACCTGCTTCCCCTGCTGTTCACATTTGACTCCACGCCGGCTGCTTTAAGCCGCGCTGTCGAGAAAGGGCAACACAGAAAAACCCAGGACTTATATTGTCTGGCAAAATACAGTTTTTATTGCGATGTTTCTGAGCGCTGGTTTCTTAATAAGTGATGCTGAAGTGATTAGTCAGTCAACAAATGAATCAGCAGCTATTTTGAGTTCAAATGTCAAACATTTGATGGTTACAGCTTCTCAAATGTGAGGATTTGTTGCCTTTTCTTTAGAACAATAAAAAAAGCTATTTGAAATCGTCATCTTGGCTTCTTGGAAATTATGATTTTCTGAAGTTTTATAGAGCAATCTATTAATCAAGAACATAATCAGCAGGTTTGTTAGTAATGAAAATAATCACTAGGTGCAGCCCTGTTTAAACATGTAAAAAATAAGCCACTTATAAGTCACTTCATATCATTGCTCTGAATGTAAATTTAAAAGGGAAATACGTGGCAGGTTAAATTTCTTATTCTTTTCATTCTAGTTCTTTATACTTTGATTATGATGTTTTTTTATAAATTAACTTTATAAAAAAGTTCTTTGCATCTTTCAGGTAGGGATGTGAATTATCATTTCTGCTGATCGGTTCGATTCTTTATAGATTCCTTTATTGATTCCTGATACACTTTCTGTGTGCCTGCGTGGCGCTAATGTTATAATACCAGAGGATATTGACCCTCGGTGTCGGACACGCCGCTGAAGCGGTGGCACTCGTATTAAACACGTGGCTTTCCTGGAACTTAAGCCCACGTTGTGTAGAAAGATGTTTCAGCTCATTGCTGATGTTTCCACCCCTTGTGATGATCAATACGACTAGCTCTGCTGACATCGCTCTTTGTTTCTTCCTCTCCACCAGGACTACTTCTTCATGCAAGTCTGAAGCAGCGTAGACGAATGTTTGGCAATGCTCGACCGTGAGGAAAAGCACTGATTAAAAAGTAGTAATAAGCTCTGAGGCGTACGATTCTGATGGATGTTTGATACCGGTACTCAACTGGAATCGGTTCTCCATTCCCATCCCTACTTTCAGGACCTCTTTTCAGTTAATAATTAGCTAACAGATTATCATAAAACAGAAAATTCAGATGGGGAACTCACATGCAGCTTAATTTGTTAAAAAGGTGACTACTCCTATGAGCTGTGTTTGAAGATAAAAATAATGAAATAAAGACAGAAAAGGCAGAGAGGTGAGTTGCCACCTGGCCACAGCACAAATAAGTTAAGTTATAGAATAATCCTACTGTCCCGGGATGACCTGCACTCTCCTGTTTTTGACCCCCTGGTGTCACTTTCTTGAGTTTAATTTTAAAAAAAGCACGAGCAGATAAGCGAGCCAACCAGAAGAGAGCTGACACACCGGGAGGGAGTTAACGTTCGGCGTTGACATATTTCATGTTTCCATGAAATTCCACTTGCTTGGCAGGATTTGAAGCCTAAAGCGGTGGGTGGGGGGGGTAAAGTTTCTACCTGCCTGCCCCGCCCCTCCATTCAGCAGGGACTCCTAAACTCCCACACATGGATTTCTATCGGAACAACAAACCACTGCACTGGTAGGATTTGACTTTAATGTCCACTCAGCGCTCACAGAAAGCGAGGTGGCAGATTCACAATGCTAACTCGTTCTCATGGTTTGAGGTCTGTAAAATGCCTGCTTTGCCAAAGAGTCATGGGAAATGTTACGACTTCAAAAACCTACAAATGCTTTCTGGAAATTACATTAAGTTACCATAATTATGCTGAAACCAAAAACATGACCCTAGGACACATCAGAAGGACTCCGACTTTTATGAGGAAAAGTGGCAAATCAAATCCTTTTTGGTGACTTAAAAGCATAAACTTCCATCACACAGCATTTTTTTATACAATACTGTTGAACCATGTAACACCAAGTTATAGAGAAAGGCTACTTTTTTTATTTTTATATCTAAAAACCACACTTCCTTATGTTTTTAACTATTGTATCGACACATGTAGCATCATTCACACCTTCCAAAACAGGAACAATCCTCAGCTTTGACCCGCGTTTTTACACAACTCGCACAGATGATTGTTCTTTTAACTTATTCTACTCCGGGAATTTGATGTGATTTCCCACAAAGGGAGCCTCTGTTGTTGTTGCATAATTCCTTTGTTTTGTTGTAACCTGTTTTTTTTTACTATTCAAATTTCCATACAGTCGATTTGTGTGTTGTGTGGATGCAAATAAACACAGAAGTCAACTGTATGCTGTCAACAATGACAAATTAAGTGACTCACTGGTGGAGGAAACATATAGCTGCTCAAAAGACGCATTTTCTTAGCTGGTGGAGACCAAAATAGAGCTTAAAGGAGGGTTAATATTGGACACAAACACAACTATAATGGGGTGATAATGTTGTTCTGTGTCTGCTGGACAAAAGGAGACTGACTACTATAAATGTTATAAACTTAAAAACAGTGTGGAACATTTAGTTTATGTCTTCTACAATAGCCCAGAATCTGCGTCTTTAAAGCACGCCAACGTTAGATGCTGATATTATCTTTATTAGTAGCAATTGTGCTTTTTCCTACTACAGAAAGTCAAAATACCCGCTGTGAAAAAGGTTATGGACAAAGTAAGGGGATGATAAGGATGTGTTAGCCATAACAACTTGACACGGTGTGTAAGGGCTGTTTTGGGGGTTTTTCTGCCCCCTACTGGTCAGAAATCACTTATCACAGCTTTAAAATCCTACAGCCAGTGTTTGGTTTGTCCATTCTGGGCTACTGTAGAAACTTGGCGGACTCCATACAAAGCGACCCGCTGTGTTTGTAGATAAAAAGCTGTTTCTAAGTTAACGAAAACACAACAATTCATATATAAATGAGATTTTACACTATTAAAAACATACCTATTTATTATTTTATTCAATTTCTGCCAATAGATCCTAATAAATATTACACACTGGACCTTTAAAAGATAATAATAATAATAATAATAATAATAATAATAATAATAATACAAGATTTCCAGAGCAGGTTAATGGCAATCTAACTAAGTATTACCTTATTAGATATAAACTTATCAATATTATTCTAAATGTTACTATAATTGATACTTTTTGAGCCTGTAACGTTACAATAATATATAAAAAACAGTGTTTAAGAGAGTTTGGTGGCTTTAAATGAAACAGAAAAGCACTAAATAATAAATCCTGAGAGCAACAGAGAACATGAACATGTGCTGGCTGCACACAGGTGAGCTCTCTTACCTGTTTCTCTCCGACCTGGAGGAACAAACCCCTAAAAACAGATCTTCCTGGAGCTCTGTCCGACTGTCTCTCTCTCTCCTGTACCGACAGACAGATTCAACCCTTCCTTCAGAAAAATAGTCCTCCTTTTTAAGCCTCCGCGAACTGCGACATCTTGCAAGTTTCCTCCGCAGTCACCCGTCGGTCCCCCTCAGCCATGTATCCGACCCGAAGCCCTCCTCCTCCTCCTCCTCCTCTTCTCTGCTCGGTGTTGTTCCTGCTCTCTCCTCGGTTTTTTAAAAAGAATAAAAGTTGTATTTCCTGATTAATGTGATGAAGAGTAAATTGTTTTCTTCAGGACTGCAGAGGAGGGAGGTTGAATTGTTTTAGCTGTTAGATAATAAGTGTCTTCCCTCCCTCCGATGCCTACTGGCGTCTCTGTGTAATCAGATGCTGCTCACCACAATATCCATTCATCCTATTACACAGTTTAACCCTTCACTGCCTGCTGCACGGCTTTATGCTGCGTTAAAGGACTGTCGGAAAAACCGCCACTGCAGCTCTGCAAAAACATCCACACACAAACACTGTGTGATGAGTCAGCTGAATGCATATAATATGATACAATGTAATATAATATGATATAATATAGGCTAATATAATATGATATAATATAATATAATATAATATGATATGATATAATATAATATAATATAATATAATATAATATAATATGATATAATATAATATAATATAATATGATATAATATAATATAATATAATATAATATAATATGATATAATATAATATAATATAATATGATATAATATGATATGATATAATATAATATATGATAAATATAATATAATATAATATGATATAATATAATATAATATGATATAATAAATATGATATAATATAATATAATATAATATAATATGATATAATATAATATGATAAATATAATATAATATGATATAATATAATATAATATAATATAATATAATATAATATAATATAATATAATATGATATAATATAATATAATATGATATAATATGATATAAACGCACACACACGCAGCGGTATATCTGTGTCAAAATCATTTTAATAATGTTTTGTGATTGTTGCTGACGGATTCCTAAAATTTACCACAAACAAGGTCCAATATAAGCATTATTTGTAACAACAAACACTCTGAACATGGATGTTTTGAGTTCTCAAACTGTACCTGAAGGCACCATTGACCCCCAGACCCACTGATAGGGTGGGTTAATGTACTCACACACACACACACACACACACACAGGTTAAGCAATAGGCCATGGTCTTATGAAAGCCTCTGATAGCGATAGAAGAAAATAATAAAAACAATATATATCTAAAAAATATATTAATTTAATTCCAATACACTTTTACTTTAACAACCTGCATATTTTTTTCTTGTTTACATGAAATAATGACTTTCAAAAGCTAGAACATTTTTTTGCATGTAGCAGTATAAATCAGCTTCCTTTACAAACAGCGCCATCCTCAGGACGCAGGCACGCCATTACAAAAACACTGTACAACTGGCCCCAGTACAGAAATATGTTTGATTATGCAAAGCAGCAGACAGTTTTACAGTTTTCACATGAAGTGGTTTGAATTCTTGATCCTTCTTCTAAAAAACATGACATTAAAGCAGGTTACACTCCTCAGTCTCTCCTCACAGCTGAGGTTTTTACAGTTTCACTCCACATCAGTAATAGAAGGCACATATTCTTGTTTCATTTTTAATTCTAGAGGAAAGGATTTAAACTCTCTGATGTTGGTCTGTGACGTGATATTTCAGCAGGACTTAAGGCAGAAGAGTCGATTGGACAACGTGTCTCAGTGGCGTCACCGCTCCTCCGCCAGCAGCGCTCTGAAGTTCTTCAGCTCTCTGATGCTCGTGGAAATCCTGTGGGACATTTTTTTAGGAGGAGACGTGGAGTGTTAGACAGAGAAAAAAGGAACAGAAACGTAAAAAATATTTGGTTTTCATTTTATATCCTGTAGTATTTAGGTGAACTTTGGCTTATTTTAATTTTTTTGAGTGTTAAAATGTGTTTAAATGATGACCCTGGACGGAGGTTTATAGTCCCAAGATGTAGAACAAAGCTTTATTCTGGAAGCTATGGCATAATCTTTCTTTTTTTTACCTGCATGTTTACCCTTTTTATTCAAGTGGTTATTTATTTAAGTATTTTTTAATTGTTCTCTCTTTGTAAATCCTGATTTTTGGAGCCTGGAGCACAACTTTTTATCTTAAGAGACCTCTTTTATATCATTGAGTAAACTGACGACTCACTAAGTGACATTTTATGGATTTTTACAGGACAGAACAACTAATAAACTGTGCAATGAACCCAAAAAATGAACACGATGAGCGATTTAGATGAACGTTGAGCAGATTATTTCCTTTAATAATTACATCAGAGGGGAGTTTTCTGATGGTTTAAGGAACTTGTTTATACAACTATATGTCTGTATTGTGTATTTTTTATTTTTTAACCATCATACATTCTACCTAAGCAAACAATTTAATTTAGTTTTCCTCACAGAATTAGACAAAATGCTGAGATATAGGCCTATAGTGTATATTTCTGACGTTTTCTTACGCCCCTTACAATCAAGAAGGCCTCACGACCCCTCTGTGAAGCTTTGGCGACCCCTAGTGGAGGTCCCCACCCCCGGGACAAAGACTTGATTTTTTCTGTCTCATTGTTTTGGTCTGAGAAAGCGAATTCCATATATATAACCTTTAATAAGAAGGTCTGAGTACTTGTTCCACCACTGAACACACAAATATTTTCTCAGGTAGTTAAAGTACTCCAGAGTGGATATAATCTACTGCCGGTGCAACAAATGCAACCCCTTTGTTGTCTGTTTGTAGAGAGAAGTCGGAGCAGAGATGGTGCCCTGTTATTTTCCAGATGTTATAAATGATCATATGATGCCGACAGACTCTCTCTCACCTTCCGAAGGCGTTGAGCAGGGAGACGATCTCCTGGCGGCTGAGCTGGAAACTGGGTCGCTGGTTGCTGGACGCGGGCAGAGCTTCAATCTGTCGCTCTGAAAACAAAATCTTTAATGACGTTCCTAATCCCTGAGTCTGATGGAGAGAGGAGAAAGACAAAGCAGCACATCACAATGCAATTGTAATATCTATTTATATATATGTAGGTTTCACTGCATCCTTTAATATTCACACACTATTTCCCATACTGAACACATTTAATATAACTGTTGTTAAAATGTTCTCGCCTGCAGTTTCCCCCACAGTCGACATTTGAAGCAGCCCACACAGTCCATGATCCTGGAGATGTTGAGGAAGGCCAGTCTGATGTCCTCCTGACACAGCAAAGGGAAAAAACACTCGTGTCAATTGTGTTAAAACTGGTTCATAACAAAGGAAACGCGCATCACCTTTACCCCTCTCTTAATCAATATTCATTTCTCCATGTTACACTACAACAACTCACAGAAACAGCACATAAATCTATGATATCGATCATGCTGAGCCTTTTTATAAGTAATCTGGTGGATATTTTATGTGTATGTTTTGTAGCTATAAAAAAAGCATTAATGTCAGTATGTTTGAGGCGTTTGAGGTCGCGCTGTGTTCTTAGTTTTAGTACAAATGTAATAAAGTTTCAGGTGAGGTAGGTTGACAATGACTATATTTTAATTAGAGGGGGAACTAGAACTTTAGTTGGTTCTCCCTCTCTTGTTTAGAAGAAGAAGAAGAGTTTCCTTTTTCAATCATATGCACTTAAACTGTCTTGTTATGTCCACAAAGACCTGCTCATTTGATAAATTCAGTTGTATTTTTTTTTGTTTTTCTGAAAGGATCATAAACAAAACTAACTAAATGGGTTTTAAACGGTGGCCAACCTTCAGTTTGGCTGCTTCCTTTTCATCCCCGGCAAACAGAGACGTCTCATTGAAGTGCAGCGGGAACGATCTGGAGAACGGAGGCAGAGGAAAGTCACAACTAATTAGTTAGCCAGTTGTACAATAAATACGACAACAGCACAAGAGACTACACCAATGAGAAGTGAAGACATTTTAATGGCATTAAATTACATAATTTATAAGTTGTTTCCATCGCTAGCACATTTTAAATTAATTATCAAGCAAAGCTTTCACAGGAAACTATAACCAAAATAATAATATGTATAAAATATATAAAACAGGATATTTTCTTGCAAAACTAATAAGAAAACGTTCGGAAATCAATTTTATGAGTGAAAAAAGTTTAAATATATATATATATATATCAAAATATAAAAATAAATGCTTTACATATATGAAATTATATAAACTGATGGTACATTTACAGGAAAATAGCCCTGTAGTAATGAACACTGGACGGAGAGCACTGACCTGGCCAGCTGCAGGATGTGCAGCAGCAGCTCTTTGTGTTTCTGGTCCTCCTCGGGTCTGCCGGTGTACAGCCGGAAGGACGGCTGCTGGAAGAACGGCAGAACTTTGGCCAGCGCTCGCAGCTCAATCAGGTACAGGAAGTAGAGGTTGCGGAGCCTCTTGGGCCCCTCGCCGGCCGTCAGCTCCGAATCAAAGCGCTGCCTGAACTCAGACACGTTGTGACCCCACTTCTTCTGAAACCAGCTGTCTGAAGGAAGGAAGAGAGAGGAGTAAACACAAACAGAGGACGGTCACTGTATCGAGATGGGGGGGGTATAGTGTGTCTCACCATCCAAGAGGTATCTGGCACTCAGGTGGATGTTGATGCTGGAATGGAGGCCAGAGATGAGCCGGTAGAAAGCCCTCTTCTCCACACACTGACCTGAGACAGACACAAACCGAGAGAGTTGATAAAATACTGGACAAAGACAACACAGCAGTCCTCTGGATCAATCATCTTCAGGTGAAACATCAGCTTACCTTCCAGCCAGCTGTAGAAGGTCTTTGCTGTAATAAATGAAGCAGATGATGTTGATAGTCCAGATGAAGTGAATCATGGTGCGGTGTAACAGAAAATACCTCTTACCTTCACTTCCTGAGCTGCTGTGGAACGAGTTGGGAACAAGTGGACGCCTGACTGTATACGGCCTGTGAGGGAACAGTAAAGAGGGATCAGTTTTAGAGTACAAACACACACTTCTGCTTCATTTATCAGTTTCCAACATTTCTCAGATTGGAGATAAAGATAAGCAGTAAAATGAAGGATGCACGTTATATATCGAGGGTGATAAAACATTTTATAATGTATTATAGCTGATAAATTATCGGTCAGTAATGATATTTTATTTTGAACGCTTATGTAAAATGTTGGATTGAATTTATGTTCTGTGAAATATTTGAAGAGTTTTTTGTTGTTTTTTGTCGTGTTAAAGATCGTGATGTCGGTCAGATTTGGTTAGAGCTATGGATTATTAAATCATCATACATACATATAAGCCTTTCTAACCCTCTGGTGTGCATAAACTACAAATTATTAAATTAAATCATTGGTTATCTTATCGGTATCGGCCATGAGAAGCAGGTAATTATGTGTTGGACCATCCCCAGTAACAGCAGTAGCTTACACACTACACTTTTATCTGAAGCATAAATATCTTGACAACTATTGGATGGACTGCCATTAAATATTGTGCAGACATTAATGGTTCTCAGAAGATAAATCCTGGTGACTTTGATGATCCACAAACGTTCCTTTAGGGCCACCAGCAGATCAACATTTTAGGTTCTAGGTAGTGAAATGTCTCAATAAATACTGGATTGATCGCTTTCAGACATTTATGTTCCCCTCAGGATGAATTGTGAGAACTTCAGTGTTCTCCTGTTTCGTCATCTAGCTCCACCTTCTGGTTAAAGCAGCAACAAGTATTCAAGTGTTTCATTGATTTCAAGGGGAATCCGAGTAGCAGGCATTAAGAATAACTACAGTATATAGCCAATCTTCTCGCTCATGGTCTTGTGTGTTTATGTAGGTCATATAAAGGCATCAGTATTCAATTGAGACTGTTTTATAACCAGTTAAAAACAAAGGTTTGGGCATATTAGCTGACTCATGTTTCAACTGTGTTAAATGGTGGAAGTTCCTCGTGTAAGTCCAAATTTAAAGGTGGTGTTTTAGATTGTGAGTGTTTACTTGAAGCAGTTCTCCTCATAGATGCTGTTCCAGATCTGCCAGGCTTCCGGTCCTCTGTATCCCGTGAAGCGCTCCGGGTTCAGCAGCAGGTCGACATACTGGGAGTCTGGTGACCCCTCGTCTGCGAAACAGAAAGCCTTTAGTCAGCTGTAAGTCACTATAAGAACATCTTTGTGTCAGCTATAAAGGCAGCAGGGTGGGAGAGTGTGCTTTATTCAGAATACAAGATCTACTTGGGTAGTAATGGACCATTTATATCCTAAAAATCATACTTTATTTCTTGTTAGATATATATATTTTCATTCCTTACATGTTTTATCCTCTGTTATGTCAGAAATTATAAATTCGTAACATTGTTTTCCTTAAAATAAGCTGCATTTTATCTTAACATTCCCTAATAGTTAATGTATTCTTTCCGTTTATATTTCCAAAAACATTTTATCATGTTCCCCTAAAGCAAACTCAGCTTTATTTATATTGCTCCTTTCATACAAACATGCAGCCCAAAACTCAAAGTTTAAACAAAATTATATACTTCTTCAAATATGTTCCATGATAAATATATTTATATGTTCCCTAAGAATATTCCTCCAAACATGTTATTCTTTTAATTATATTCCCTAAAAATGTAAACTATGAACATTGTGTTCCCTAAAACTTTATTCATTTTATCTTCACATTACCTAAAAATGTATGTATTTTATCATCACATTCCCTTAAAAAAAATCATATACGCCTTCATTTATGTTCCCTATGTTCTTATGTTTTTATGTTTCATTTTTGATTCTTTATGTTCCCTAAAATATTACGCATTTGTACCAGCACATCACCCCACAAAATGATCCATCTTCCCATTTATTTTTAAAGTAAATATATATATCAAATATTATATTCAAAATAAGTCTTTCCATTATGTTCATTAAAACATGGTGCAGTTTTACCATCGTGTTCCCCAACTTAAAAACCTTCTGGGAATACATTAAAATGAAAGGAGGATGCCTTGTGTCAATAAACAGTTCTGTGCCAAGAGTTTGCCTTGTGTCAATAAACAGTTCTGTGCCAAGAGTTTTTCATTTGTTCTTGCCTGTACTTTTATATCTAAAGTGTGCTGAAGTGGTGGCAGTGATCAAAATACATAAAAGTTTGGAAAGTTTGTTCTTTCAATCATTTGCTCAGCTGATCGATCACATATTACCGTCAACCAGGCAGAAGCGTTCGGCCTCGTCGTCATGTTTGCTCCAGTTGAGCAGAGCCTCTCTGGTCTCCTTGCTAGAAGTGAAAGCAGAGCAAGTCAGAGGTCACGCAGGAGGTTAAAACTGTAAGATGACGCAGTTGTTTTGTACTCTGAGTCTGAACTGATTCCAGCTGCAACCACGACTCCCTTAAAAGGTGCTGAGACACACTCTACATATTCTGTGGTGATACTATGACACGTGAACTGTATCTGACCCTGTATTTCTAGTGTTAATGTGTGTATTGTTCTTACTGTTTGCGCAGTGAACTTTTATCAACTAGACTGACGGGACTCACCTTAAAGAAACATCCACAGCCCCGAGATGCTTCGCCTGCTCACAATCAACCTGCTCCTCATTTGCTTCTGCTGAATACTGAACACACACACACACACACACACACACACACACACACACAGACACACACACACATTTACAGATTAAAATTAGCTCTGTAGGCATACTCAATGCACTTTCTTATTAGGCTATTATAACTTAATAACTTACTACAGTGAATAATGTTTCTGTTCCTTTGTTGTCACAGACTAAATATTCTCTGTATGAACTGAAATGTACTGATAGTATATTTTATTATTATGCTCATACCCTAAACTCTCACCACCCACCCCCTAATAAAATAGGGCTCTCCTGAAAGCCACAATGTAAGTCAAACCCTGTATATGTGCTATATTGCTGCAGTTGAGTAAAATCAAGCTGAAGCTGCACTGATAAAAGAAAGCGTGAACACACTGTGGTAGAATATGGATATGCTGATGATGTGATGTATTAATGTGGTGATAAAATGATTACAAACCTTTTTACAAACCCAAAATTTGATGCATATGTCTTCACATTAGTTAAGTTTTCACCTCTAAATCAGTTCTGACAAACAACTCTCAGGAATTGTTACAGTTATAATCCCTAAATTTGTTGAGGCACTACTTTTATATAATCCCAAAAATGTGTTAAAGGACCCTAAAACCCTTATTTATAGCAATTATTATAGCATTATAGCAATGTAATACCTTTACCACAAAGCCTTTAAATTCCACCATTTGTTCTTTACTGTTTTTATTTGTATTTTAATAAAAATATCTCTCATTAACTTTCTTTATCCATTTAATTTTTTGTACAATCCCCACAAATGTGTTGCCTCCTTTTATAAATCCCCAAAGTTTGGATAGCAACCCCACCATTTCCACCAAAATGTATTACAACACCACCAAAATCAGCTATTTGTTACAAATCAAACAATTCCAAACTGTCTCCCAGCTCACGAATTTAAACCTTTGGAAAGTTTGGGCTAAAAATAATATTTATTTTAATTCTCATTACTATGATTTTTAAAATACGAACACAGAGCTCAGAGAGAGTCCACGTTGTCGGTGTGTTTGGGGACTCACCTTGTTGTGGGAGGACGATCGGATCCCTTCTGGCACCTCGTTCTGTGAGCAGAGAGAGTTTTGGTCAGTCCGGTGTCAATAAGGGTGATTATTACTGGTGGAAAGTAACTAAGTACATTTACTCAAGTACTGTACTATAATTCAGAGGCAAATACTGTATTTTTTTTTTTTTTACTTCACTATATTTATTTGACAGCTTCAGATTAATGTTATAAAATATAATCAACAAATAAATGATGATGTAATTTTGTAGATTAAGATAAAACTGTATTGATCGCCGGTGGGAGAATTTACCACCAATATATGAAGTAATTAAAATTATCTCCAGCTTTACCAGCTGCAACCTTAGAGTGATGAACACATTAATGCATCAATAATTATAATCTAATAATATAATATACATTCTTCTGAAACTCTGCATAATGAGTCGTTTTACTTGTTGTACTTTAAGTATATCTTAATGCCAATACTTTTCTCCTTTAAATACAATTCTGAATGCAGGACTTTTACTTGTTACAGAGTATTTGTAGTTGAGTACTTCTTCGAGCCCTACAGATCGGTCTGTTTGCAGCAGACAGACGAGAGGAGGAACTCACAGGAGAGCAGGGCTTCACAGCGCAGTCCCTCAGACCACAGTGACTGATGGACGTCCAGAACGGACACGGCTTATTCAGGTTCACCTGCGGAGGATCAAGTCCCAACACAAGTCCGGTTACTGTGTGTGTGTGTGTGTGTGTGTGTGTGTGTGTGTGTGTGTGTGTGTGTGTGTGTGTGTGTGTGTGTGCTGTCCATCCGTTACCTTGTAGAACCTGAAATAGTCCGACTCCAGCAGAGTTTGAAGTTTGGGGAAGAGCTGGTTGTTGTTAAAGTCATCGACGGTCTCCACGTCACAGGTGCAGTCGTCCAGGTCTCCTGTGACCTTCGTCAGACAGGAAACACACAAACAGCTGATTATCTTCTGTGTGTGTCTCAGAAACACTGAGCTCAGTTAAGAGCTGTCTGGTAGCAAAGTGCTGAGAAAAATCCATCATGTAAGTGAAGTATTGGCAGCAGTGGGAAGTACTTTTACTCAAGTATTGTTATTTTAAAGTTCCATAACTGTTATCAGTTCATCGTACAGTAACATACAGAGCAATGCTCTCAAATCTTATCACACAACAAAATTACATATCATGTTATATACTTATATCAATAAGTATTCTTCGGGGTGTAAGAGTTCCACAGGCAGAAATAAAGATATTTGATATATTCATTCAGAGCTGGCCTATTTATTTCAGTTTTATTTTATTTATTTATTTCTATTTTGTGTGTTTGTCTTGTTTAAATTGCATCAATTCGTATTGTTTTCTTTACAGTATACCTATATCGCAGTGTGTGTGTGTGTGTGTGTGTGTGTGTGTGTGTGTATGTTTGTATAGTATTGTCACTGTGGAAACTGTGTGGACTCCAGGAAGAACACCTGCTGTTATTCAGAAGCGAATGGGGGAACTTAATAAACAAACAAACAAACAAACAAACAAAATATTTGAGTATTTCCAATTTATGCAAAACTTATAGTTCTACTCCAGAAGAGGCTGTTAGTCCACTACAATCGTCTAACAGCTATAGTTAGTTTTCAGATCACAGTTGTTCACACTGTTCCGACCCCTAAATGACTTATTTTATGAATATTTTATATTATTTCCGATTGCACAATAACAGTACAGAACATAAACTGTGAACACAATAACTGCAGGAAGTTAAAACGAGTTATCTGGATGATTATCTTATGAGCAGAGTATTTCCTGTGAATGTTGCATCACAGATGAGTTTTCCTGACAATTTATTGTCTGTATTACGCAATCTTTATATTTTTAACCGTCATACAGACTTTTTTTTTTGACAAATTCAGTGATTCTAATTCTGTATAAAGTTAAAAGGAGAATCTAGAGCAGTAAAATGAAACTTTATTGCATTAATGTGATATTAATCATATTACTGCTGGAGGGAAACTCCTCTGTGGCTGAGTAAATCATACATCCCTTCAACTACACGTACTTATACTCAGAGGTGGGAAGAAACAAGTAAAAGTACAAATACTTCATTATGGTACTTAGATAAATATCTTCCACTCCTTTGCATGTCTAAAACAGGCTTGTTACTTTAGTTTTAATGCATTTGGAGGGGGATTTATTGATTATTCTTACTATTCTTTTTGCATCTTGAGTGAAGAATATGTGTACTTCTGCTTATACAGCTCAGAACCTATACTCCACTTCTACATCTCAGAGGCAAATATTGTCCTTTTTACTCCATTACATTTGTCTGACAGCTTACAGAATATGAGTTCCCAACAGTGTAAAGTTTTACCTTTTCGCTGCACTATGAGAACTTTATCCTCCCATACTTTAAGTAAAAGCAGCTGATGAAGAGAGGAGAGTAAGGTTGGTGTTTTCCTAACGTACTTTACTTCTTTAAGTTCCACTGAATGTATTAATAATAATATGAACACAAGCAGAATAAACACAAAGAGGAGGTTTACTGTCCCTGTACAGTGACAGCGGCTCACCTGACAGAAGCACCTGCAGTCCGCAGACCCGGACTGCTGGAGGAAGAGGAGGAGGAAGACCACCAGCTTCATTGCGACCTCTGTTCTTTCCACGGACCTGCGTTTGAAACCCCCCCTTCACGGTGTGTCTGTATATATATGTGTGTGTGTGTGTGTGTGTGTGTGTGTGTGTGTGTGTGTGTGTGGGGAGGCGGTGATCTGATGTGAAACGCTGCTTCCTGATACTCGCTTCCTGTCATTGCCAATGGGCGACGTGCACTACGTGACCGGCCGATCAGCAGCTTCGATCCCACGCTGTCAGACTCTGATCACCTCCACCGTGGGGATCGAACTCACGCTGCACACACATCTCATTCTTATTTATTTATTTATTTATTTATTTATTTGAACTGGAAGTGTATTTTCTTCCTGTTCGCTCACAAAACAATCCGACTGAAACCTTCACTATGTCCATAATACAGCCCAGATCACCTGTAAATAGACTATAATACACTTTAAATCAATAAATACACCTACAATAAATCCGCATATATATTCTTAATGTTAATATATATATATATGTTATACATTAAAACAAACATTTTATTCTAATATATGAAAATATTTTATGGCAGGATAATGTGAGTAACTTTAAGATTTAATTTAAAGGATAATTCTGCTCACCAAACTCTATGCAATTTCCTGCTGTTTTAAGATATTTAATATG
>NW_026136719.1:6282621-6537621 GCF_905237075.1 Dicentrarchus labrax
TGTCCCATGTTGTTTCCTCAGCAGCGCACTGGTTTTAGATTCAGCTGAGTGTGAGTTTCTGTCAAACACTGGGTCTCTCAACAGAAGCTCACATATGTATGCCAGATGGAGGTCTGAGCACAGTAAGAGGGTGCTGTGAGATGAATGTTAAAATTTGTGTGCGTACTGTATGTGCATTCACATTGATGCAACCCATCTGTGAAACTGTGTGTATCAGCATGTGTGCACATGCATTAGAGTATTTTGGTGTAGATTACCCTGCCACTGGGGTTTGTCAGGCTGGGAGAGCTTCCTATGAGTTTATCATAAAAGTGTCGGCTGTACAACTTCATGGTACAGAAAACAGAATAAGCTTTAATATGAGACTTTGTATATTGTGTGTATGGATAATGTAAAGATGATTGCTGATGGTGTTGGTCCTGGTTTAAAAATCACAACCACTGCGAAGAACAACATCTCTCGTTTCCCCACACTGACTTTCCCAACCCTGACACCTTTGCTTTCCACTGTGCTATGATGTGTAACAGTGGATGCCTCCTACATATGTTGTGTTATATAAGTACTGACGATTGTGAAGTATGTGTGGTGAGCAACATTCAGAATGATATAAAATTCAAACACGACTCTTCCTTTAATATTATTCCATGGTTGCCCATGTTGAACCACGCCTCACTCTCTGGATGGAAAACTCTCAACTTCGCCTTCAAACTAAACAACAAAATACACTGTTTGTAATTGCCTTCCAGAACAGTGTAAGTGTTTCCTGATGTGACACCTCTGTTGGCAGGACAACATCATTTGTCTGTGCTTTCCAAAACTCTTACAAATCACATGACAACATTTTCTGATCTGACAGTTATGGTTAGGTTAGATCTAGAGTTAGTAAAAGATCGTGGTCACATTAAAAGAAACTACGCTTTTTTTTTAATCAGTTATAATGTCACGCTAGTTTCCCCATTGCAGACGAGAGTCATAGTTCACACAGTGTCGTTCCCCCCCCCCAAAAAAAATAGCTACCTAAAATGCAGTTTTTGGTGTATGTGACATCCTCCATCACAGTTTTTTTTTCACAGTCTTTCTAACTTTGTGCAAACTACAAAAATGGGGGCAGTGTAGCTATATTTTGCCAAAATGATGACAATAATGATCATAAGAATGGGAAGTTGAGAATTGGATTAGGGTGCAGGATTCATTTGAGGAGTTTGTATGAATAATTTAAAACTTTTTTCCACAGTGAAAAACTCTCCCCATTGGGATGCATTGTAACTGAAATGGATTCAAGCTGGCCATATCTGCTGTTCCCTACAAAGAAAACTATCAACTTTTTACAGGCACCTACAAGCCTACAGGGGACGAGTGTTTGATATTTGAAAGATTTTGGGTGGAGAATAACTTCAAATTTTACTGCCTTTTAAAACAGCACAGCTCACATTGTGTAGTGGAGCTGTTCATTGTGTTCATTGAGTTTTACATCTGCAGCAACTAAATCTGATGCTTTTACTGAGCTTCAAACGTTAAGTTACCTGGAACAGATAAAAACATTCCTGACTATAAGAGTGATGAAGGAAGGATGACATGCCTGTTGTTGTCCAGAGAGTTGAAGTTGTTATAGAGAGTGTTGAAACCGGCTGTCATGGAAATACGACTGAAAATAAACGTACAAATAACTGCAAACGACTGAAACTGCCTGAAGTATCCCAAGCGTCAAATAACAGAAAGGTCAGATTAAACACGCACTCATTGCACTTTCACACTTCTGGTAATGGATCCAGGCAGACGATCATGAGAGAGTATTCTTATTCTTGCAGTGCTGAGGAACAACACCACATGCAAATACTGCCTGAGCCTCCTATGAATAATGCATCAATGCAAACAATCACCTCGATAAACCCGCACAAAATTTCCAGCACTTTGTTTGGTGAATGCCATTAGCATTTTTTATCTCTGCAATCCAGTAATCCGTGATCTCTGCTCTCTTTAGCTCATGCTTTCGGTCTGTTTGCATTGCAGTTTCCTTCAGTCCAACCTCTTTGTAAACATGTTTGTCGAGGGGAAAAGAAAATGTTTAAGTCTGGGAAATGCGTTAATCTCATTTGATATATTTTGTTGTTTATATTTTTTCTGTGTAGTCTATTTTATCTGGCATTTGAAAAGGCTTTTTGGTTGCATGCATCAACAAACATTCTATTAATAATGCTCTGTTAGATATACTGTATCCGCACTGTATGTACTGCATGACCGGGCTTAATGCTTGTTTAATAGTGTTGGAAGCCTGAGTTTGAGGAAAATGGTCGTCTGCTGTATTTTTTTTCGCTTCAAATTCTTCATCCCTGCATCCAAACCACCGCGCTAATGAGCCATTAGTTGTGTAAATGTGCTCTACAAAGTTTTGTCGGGTATGGCTCGGTGTGGATGTATAGACTAGCTGTGTGTTCTCATGGGGATACACAGTATATGTCAATATTTAAGAGCAAAAAAAAAGCATTTTTTATACAGTATTCAGGTGACCTTGTGGCTGTTTTCCTCTCAGTGAACTTCAGACAAGTTGGTTCTGTCAAACCTTTATTCAGCTGGAATTGGATCAAGTTTCCATGTCAATTTGTTGTTATGCAAATTTGAACAAGAACAAGAATGAAACAAGAAATCAGTGAGACTTTCAGCAGTTTTTTTGCCTTTGGTTCCATGTTTGAGTTTTCTGACCTGATTTTATTCACAGTTTGAATTTGTGCATCAAATACTCAAAATAAGAAGTATTCTCTAATGAGGTAGAAAAGTTGGCATAAGAAAGGGCTGAGGTAAACATAATTCTTTAATCTTGTTTAATCTTGATGTTGATGTCTCTTTACTGGGTTGTGTAGACAAAGGAGACAAATTAATTGACTAAAATAACGTCTCTAATAGCGTCTTGATTATATCTGTTGGTGCCTACTTAGGTTGATTATACTTCTTTTAAGTTGTTTTGGACAAATTTGTCAGTTGAATGTTTTATAATGGAACTACATGATAGACCAGAGTATGCTCATTTAATTCACATAAACTTGTCACATATATTCAAATAACACCACATTTGATTTTTCAGACTTTTTTAAAAAATGGCTGAGAAGTTGTTAATGGAAATAACCAGGTTTTTCCTGTTTTTGTCAAGATGTGTTTATCTTAAAGGAATATGTACAGATAATATTGTTGGTGTGTATTTTACACATGTTTTACATAAAGCTAAATCTGTGTATCGGGTTCCTCGCTACACATTGAAGAAAACCTACAAATCCAGTTTGTAACAACCATTTTTTACTGTTTCTTAAGTCTTCAGGGAATTTGCAGCCAATAAAAAAACCATTGATCAAACCAGGACAGGTATGGACTGCAGCCATCTATCAGCTCCCTCTCCTGTATTTTACATCTCTCTCTGTTCTCTCCTTCCCTTCCAGTTTTTATTGACCCCCTCCTTAAGCTCTTCTGATCTACATCTCTATTTCCATTCCCTCTTCTCTTTCTCAAAACCATATCTGCCCTCGTCTGTCTCCCTTTTCTGTCCTATTTCGTCACTGAGAAAATAGCAGTAAGTGGTTTTGTGTCACAGCAGTTGGGGGGTAATTGCTGTTTAAGCCTCAGGGCTCACATTACACCAGCTGGTTTATTGCAACCCTGTTACATGATCCAATTTTTTAATCTTACCCATATTGATTATTCTCTTTCTCCACTAAGGAATAGAGTCTGATGTAGTTGAATGTCACTTGCTGGTGGGTGGGGGCTGGCGTTCTGGATATTTAGGCCAAGTACCATCTTCTCAGCATGAATTCAGCAGAACACTGGAAAACATAAAGGAGGTCAGATCAGCTAATATTGACTCATGAACATTAAATATATCATTTGGAGCACTCTCTTACATCATGTGGGCTTCGAGGCTCTGATTTATACTCTCAGACATTAGTTGTCCTCTTCTTCACCCTCATTCATTCATAAAATATTCACCACTGTCTCCTTTGTCGCGTAAGAGGGGCGAAAACAGTGCTTCATGTTTGAAAATGTAACATCAAATAGATGATTCCTACAAGTTGTAACTGTAATAATTACCAAGAAAAAAGACAAGAACATGTCCAGCATGTAATGTGTTCACATAATAAGTATTAAATGAGCTATTAAAGCCTCATTAGTGCTGGTTAATTATGCAGATTTCATTAAGAAGTGAGTGAGGAGACAGTTAATTGTGTGTCTGCTTCACTGTGTCTATCTCAGACAAAAATGTCCTTATTCTGACCTAAAGTAGGGCTTTAGATCACATGGAAGATTCCCTCCCCCTGTCCATACACACAAACACATACACACAAACACATACACACACACACACACACACACACACACACACACACACACACACACACACACACACACCTCGGAGCTGTGCTGACTTCTCCCTGGTTTCCTTATCTGTCACCCCAGTTTACTGCAGGGAGACTGTTGTTTGGGTGCTGCTGTCTCCACTGTCTCGCTTTTACCCTGTGTCTGACTCCGTGTGTGTGGGTGTGTGAGCATGTACTGCTTTGTGTGTATGTGTGTGTAATGTGTGTAAATTTTAGGATTTCGCTCTCGTGGATTTGCTTTTGTTCACGCTACACAGGTTGTGAGGTCTGCGAGTGTGTGTGTGTGTGTGTGTGTGTGTGATCTTGTACTTCTATCTTTGTTAGGACACATTAGGTTTTAAACCCTGAGAAGTGAAGATGTTTGATCAGCTCTTCCAAAGACCATTTGAGGGATAAGTCTTGCTTGTAAGATTAAGTTTAGAACTGGGTTACAGCACTACGACAATTATACTCACCGTTTGACCATTGGCTAGACAAATTTATCTTAATGAAGAGACAGTAAAATGATTAGTTGTGAATAACCATCACAGTTTAAACACCAACTGCCTGCTTCAACTTTGACTCTTTGACTACTTTATTACTTTAGTACTACGGGGTCCAAGTTCTCAACAACCACTTTGATGATTACAGTGTTATCATCACTGATAGGAATAATGGCCAAAACTGTAATATACTTTAAAATTTCTAGACTGTAATTAAAGTAATCTAGACTGAACTTGAGACTAAGTGACTTGTTAAGATGAATGTTATTTACAGTGTCTGTGTGTGTGTGTGTGTGTGTGTGTGTGTGTGTGTGTGTGTGTGTGTGTGTGTGTGTGTGTGTGTGTGTGTGTGTGTGTGTGGTGTGTGTTTGGGCCTCTCTGAACAGACAGCAATCAGCTCACAGTGATGACCTGTGTAGGTGACATGTGACAGGAAAGTGACAGGACACCCCCCCACACACACACACACACACACACACTGCCCCAGAGACCCATTTAGATCACACATACACCCACCCACACACAAAAACACACACGTGCCGCAGCTGGACAAGGGCACAAACGCAGCAGGATCCAAACTGGCACGCACGCACACACACGCACACACACACACACACACACACACACACACACACACACACACACACACACACACACACACACACACACACTCACTCCTTATTTTCTCGCCATAATATGTATCTCTCATTTCATGTTTCATATGCAAACAAGAATCATTTCTCCTCCTCCAGCTCATTCTCCTCAGCGGTTTGTGTTGAATATGTAGTAGGTGTGTCATTGTTGTTGTTGTTGTTGTTGTTTATTTGCGTGTATTTGCCCTGACACTGTGCTGTGTGTGTTATGTTACCCAGTGTCACTTGAGCCATGCCAGAGCCCCGTGGACTCAGCTCCTCTCCCCTCTGCAATCCTCATAGCACTGCCACTGTTCATTATCGTAAATAACTTGTCTCTCTCTGTGTGTGTGTGTGTGTGTGTGTGTGTGTGTGTGTGTGTGTGTGTGTGCATAAGGAAATAGACCAGTGTGTGTAGGTCAAGTTGTAGATCCTGTGCTGTCACGGTGGAAATGTCAGGCCGTTGCTCCAGTTAGCGTAGCTCTTGTCAGTGAGAGCCCACTTGTTCTGCTCTGCTAACTCTGCTAATGAAAACAATCAGGGAAAGGAGAAAGGAAGGGACTGTGTGTGTGTGTGTGTGTGTGTGTGTGTGTGTGTGTGTGTGTGTGCAGTTTCATTTCATTTGCAGTGCATAAATATTGAGATATAGGGGTAGAATTGGCTGTATGGAGACTATGGAAATGGATCACTGACAGCAGACTTGTGCTCATAACAGTGGAATAATACCACAAATAATAAATAAAGGACATTAAAACAGTTATTGATTTCGTACTTACCTGCTTTAGTTTTCTTTTTGATCCATTTCTTTTTTTAACTAGAAAGCAATCAAAGAGTGTACACCACTATCAAGGCTGCACACTCCTCTAAATGTAATCTTTATAATATTAAAAGTTAAGGAATATTGAATCTGCATCTGGGTCCACATATTTATTTAATAACACACACATAATAGACAATTATTCGGATTTCTGGACAACGCAGATATATTTGCTGAATATCGAAGGCTTTATTGAGGGATGAATTGTGCCAGACTCACGAGTTACTCAGTGAGTTATGACCAGTTTATCATGTTGCTCTAGGGCCACCTGTAGGTGCAGTCCCAACTAACAAAATTAGCACGATCACTTCTCACACAGATGAGAAAATGCAGTCTTCTCATCCATTTGAATGAGACCGTTGCGTTGGTGCAGCAGGGTTGGTTATACAGAAGCCAATAAAGTTAAATCTGGCCCAACTTTTGCTGCAAGGCAATGTAATGTTATCTACCAAGCACTGTAATGGTCAATCAAACATATAAAGAAATCACATTGGGTTTTTTTTTACTTGTTTTGCGGCGATCACCAAAATGCATGGTAGAACGATGATAGTTACTTTCCAGACTGGTAATATCCTGCCTCATATATTGTAAACCTCTGTGCAATGTTTTTCTGTCTGATAAGCCTTCAAACTCATGGATCTATTACTCAAACTGGACCTCCTGGATTGTATTTCATCATCCCACCGACACCTGAAGCAGCACGCCCCCATTAACCCCCCCGCGCACGTTTCTTTTGATGCAGTCCTGACCAGAAACCATGTCGGAGAGGATTTGGCCAGTTAAATTTGTAGTCCCACTATACTCCCTGATATTGATAATTCAGTACCTCAGCATGTATGCAGTTCATCTATAATCTCTGTTGACACTAATCTCTCTCCATAGCTACAGAGCTCACAGCAAACACCCACCATCTACCCCACACGAATGTTTATTATTCTGAGAAGAAATACAGTATAAACATGGAGCAGAGCAGGCAGTGGGTGTCCTAGTTATTACTGTCAATACCGCCCATTTACAGCCGAACCGGCTCTATTATTAGACTGCACGGTACTGTCATCAGGTATCTTCAAAGGTTGCTACATAAATCACACATGACTAGTTTTTTTTTTTTTTTTGCCTGCTCTGTGAAGTTCTGCGTTGTGATCTGTGAGGGTCTGGTACATGTTTACCATCACAGAGGATAGCAGGAAAATAATGGAAGTTTCCGTTGTTATTCTTTGCTTCGCTCTGTTTGTTTTTCTTCTTTTCATTTTCTAAATGACAGATTGATATCTGAGGCTAGCAGGGTGGAGTTAATGTATTTTCCTATATAGTGTGTTTGAGTCGGTGAGTTCGTGAGTGTTCTGATGTCAGGATATGGGTGTATGGGTGGGGAGGTAGCCTGGCTCACTTATCACCAGTTACATACTGTCAGTAGTTGATGACAAGATGGAATATCTATGAGCAGTTAGTGATTATCATACAGTAAATGAAATTATAGTTTCAGAATCCTAATTATTGTGATCTACAGCGTATTACGAGTTCACCTCATAAAGCATTACGTGAGGCTAAAAATGTGGTCTGAAGAAAACATGTAATCTACCTTAAATGTTGCAGGCACTTGTGATTAATGTCCAGTCTGATCACTGCTTAAATCTGTGTGTCAAATGTTTGGACCCTCACCATTGCCTGTCTCTACACTCACACACACACACACACACACACACACACACACACACACACACACACACCAAAACCACACTAAATCATAATCAGATATTAGCATTTACATAATTTAGGATTAATGTAACAGGATTAAGATTAACATACTAAACACATCCTCTCTTGGATTAAATCATTGCTTTTATAAGGTCTCTATGTGTGTGTGTGTGTGTGTGTGTGTGTGTGCGCATGTGTGTGTGTGTGTGTGTGTGTGTGTGTGTGTGTGTGTGTGTGTGTGTGTGTGTTTGTCTGTACTTTCTCTAATTCCATTTCCTCCTCTGGTTAGCGGCAGTATGTGCTCTATTTAGTGACTTACTTCCTCATGTCTCTAAGGTTTGGGTTGATGTAAGCAGCTGCTGTGTTTAAGAGGCTTTCTGTGTCATTTCAAGAAAGCGATTTTTAACAATGAATTTCAGTGTCACAAAGTTGTATCTGTACAGACATTCGAGGATGCGTCCCAATTCCAATTCACCACCTGCAGGTCAAAATCTATATATGTCAACACTATTACTACTACTTCCTCTTGTCTAGATGTTTATGGACAAACTTTGGCACAGACAAGACAATCTTAATCTTATCGTACTGCCACCACGTGATTTACGTTTTTAAGTGATCTAATGTATAATCGATTAAACAGGAAATGAATCAGCAACTATTTCAATAATTTTTAAAGCAAACAATAAAACATTCGCTTCTTAAGGCTTCTCAGTTTGGAGGATTTTCTTTGCTTTATGTGTGATAGGGAACCTGAATATCTTTTTTTAGACGGTTGGTTGGATAAAACAAGCAATTTGAAGGTGTCACCTTGGGCTATTCTCTTACCATTTTGTTACATTTTAAGCTTCAAAAGATCAGTTTTTATTAATTTATCGTTAGTTGCAGCCAAAGTACCCACGTTCATTTTCAAAGCTTGATGAGCTGGCAGCACTCACACTGATATGTTGTTAACAGCTCTCACTCCTAACCAACCACACCAAAGCGCTGTTGGAAGACGTTTCAGACTCTGATTCTTTTTGTCTCACTGTGATTTACATTAGTTTTTATACAGTATTTATAGCTCTCAACTGGCCAAATTAACTGAAACCAAATGAAGGAGTTGAGTCGAGTTTCATTAAACTGCTCCAAGTATATAGTGCCAAGTGCAAATGTGTCTATAGGATTTGTATTTATCCTCATTTGGGGGTTAACTGTTTACAAATCTTCATTCACATACTAATCTGTATGTAAATTCTTAAATTAACTGGTGATGGAATAGAAGAGGAGAAAATGTAAAACCTTCCTTCTCCAGGCTTATATTTTTTTCCTTGGTTCTGCAGTAGAATTTGAGTCGACACCTCTGCAGCCTTCGCTAAGCCTGCTGGGAGTCAGCCTGATCTGACACTAGTCCACTAATTGGCCAACCTCACACTTAAAAAAAGGGGAAGCTTAATAGAGTCAGAAGAGGGAGAGAGTACAGAGAAGAGATTCTATTAATACAACATTTTCAGTGTCAGTGCCTGTTATACTGTACATCTTGAAATGAAGAACCAGCACTTGAACACACTGATTTGGTCCAATGGTTTAATCAAAGAATAAAATATTTTATCAGTTGATCAGCTTTTAGTATGTAAGTATGGAAAAGTAAGATGAACACCATTCTTAAACTGAATAAACCAACACCAGTTTGATATTCCCTGCAGTGCACAAAAAGAAACCCTATTAGACAGTTTTCTGATGACATTAATGTATCTCTAGCATCGACAATGCTTTATATGTGGCTAGTTTGAAGTATAACGCTGTTTGGATAAGGAAGAAGAAGATCTGGTTACCGTCTTTCCCTTTCAACTTTTGAATAACACCATCATAATTTCATTCATTCATGTATATATTTTCTATACCTGGTCATTCTGTTCATTTTCACGAGCATACAGTACATTTGGATCTCATGTTGCCAGTGGCTCTTCGAGGCTGTACTTCAGCACAGCGGTGCTTTGAAATAAACACTTGCATCAGCTTGCGAACATGCTCACAGTGACATTGCTAACATACTGATGCTCAGGAGGTATCATTTTTACCATGTTCACTATTATGTTCGCTAAATTGCAGTTGCAGTTGTTACAATTCATTCTGAGGGGGATGTAAATGTGTGTATTAAATTTTATGCCAATCCATCAAATAGTTTCACTGAGAACCACAAATGTCAACCTCAGGGTGGCACTACAGGAAATGTTATTTGGATCTACTGGGAACCAACATTGTTTTGTCAAACCATCTAGTAAATGTTGACATATTTCACTGGATGAGTGAAAATCTTGACCTGCTCGTGGCTAAATACAGGCCAACGAATCACCAACGAGTCTGTAGGCTTTATCCTCTGGGCAACATGAATGTCTGTACAAAATTCCATGTCAGTCCATCTAATAGTTGTTGAGATATTTCAGTTTTCAAACCAAATTGTTGGTTGACCCAACAATGTAATCCCCAGAGCCATGCCACTAGCATGGCTAAAAATCCACCCAACAATAAACTTGTATCACAGCAAATGTCTCACATTTAGACAATGCATTATGTCCATGTGAGGCTTTACACAAATCTAGGTTTTGTTAAATAACACATATTCATCAAATTTAAATTAATCTCAATGTAGGCTGATATTATTTGTTACTTGCTATGGAAGTTAAGTTATTTATTGTGACCCACATGGATACTGGAGAAGTGATTTCCCTCCTTTCAAGTCATTGTTATTGTTGGGATTCAAGTCAAAGTCCTTCACTTGCAAATAAAATGATCACATTGCTCTGGAAAAGCTGAGTACCATTTTTTAACTCAGTAGGAGAATAAATAGCTAGATGGGCATTTCTCTATTTAAAGAAAGTAAGACATACCGAGAAAGAGGGAGGCAGGCTGGAGGAGCATACTGAGTAGATGTCTTGAGCTCTTCTCCACATATGTCAGTCCTGATCTAAGCCACACCTGCTGCTAACCACGACTTACCAGAGAGGGAGAGGGAGCGAGGCAGCATAGTGCAGTGTGTTTCAGGCTGTGCAGTCACAGGCTGAGCAGTCGCTGAAGCGAACGGTCGCTGTGTCGCTCCTGCCTTTTCTTTTTTTTTCTCACCATCTCCCGGTCCATGTTCCCTTCTCTCCTCTCCTCGATGCAGCTCAGTCTTTCCTCCTGTCATGCTGAAGCGATGGTGTAATTAACAGGGCTCTGTGGGAGAGGAACTGCTCTGCTTCCTATAGGATCCTTTTTGCCAAACGCTGACTCTCAGTCTGCTGGAAACAAATGGAAGGGAACATTTGCTCTGCCACCAGGCAACTGGGGATTCCTCTTAGTGTGAAGTGGGATTTTTGATTTTCTTTCCTGGACTTTGCAGAGTGAATTTTCTCAATTCTATCTGCACACATTTCTTTAACAGAACCTGAGAAGGATTTGGTCTTTTCTACATGATATAAAGAGCTGAAGGAAACAGGTGGCATTGGTGGGTTTAAAACCCCTCCACTGCATGTTGGGGAGCTCAGCTCACCCCCCTGCTGAGATCCAGCAGGAGCAGCCAAGACCTGGACACCAACAAAAAGACAGACATTAATTCACCCAAGAGGCAGATCAGTGTGTTTCTTCAATCTGGTAACACCGTCACACTCACAGAAGTAGCCGGATCATATGTGAGTCTTGCTGACTAGTAGCAGGATTTCCATCTCAGTGTGAGAGGGAGGGGAGCGTGCGGTTATCAGGCGGCCTGGGAGAAGATGCCAGCCATCCTCGTGGCCTCAAAGATGAAGTCGGGACTCCCCAAACCCAAACCGGTGCACAGTGCCCTGCCCATCCCCCAGACCCACAGCAGGCTGTCAGCTCTAGCTCTGCCTCAGGCGCCCGTCAAGACCCACATCCCCTCGCTGGGCCAGCAGGTGGGCTCAGGACCCCCGAGATGCGTCACGCCAGGGTCAGAAGCTGGAGGAAACCCTCAGGTTAGGAAATCTCACCTACGCTTGCTGAGTGGTATTCCACTGTCCTGCTCACAGAAACCAAGGATTTATTTTGATTAGATCTTTGTCCATATAAGTACTGTTAGAACTCAGTACAGCCACTTCCATTAATTTGTGCATTAATTACAAAAGTATTTCATTTTCACTCTGCATCCTCAAATTAATCTTAAGTGACAGTTTTAGTTCCCTTCCCATTCTGATCTGAATGATATTTTATGGAGTACTGTCTGCCAAGAACAAAATTAAGAAGGAAAATCAATAACTTTGAGTGTTTTTGGCTTAAAAATGAGAAGACATTCAGTCTTGGCATGAAACACCACTTTGTCATTTCTTTGCAACACTATCAGCTGTCATCAGTCACTTTAGACTGTGTCAGTGTGTTTCTCTTCCTCCTGTTTTCTCAGCTATTGTGGCTCTTTGAATGATGCTTTTCTTGTAAATCAGTACACAGAATTTCCGCATTTCCCTGGCTCAGTTTAGCATAATGAAAAACACAAAGCCAAATTCAGTGAGTTCCTGGAAGGAGACGAAGCCGGCTGTGTCTCTGCTGTCCAGGATGGCAGCGTAGCAGGATATCAGGGTGGCTGTTTTGCTGTGTTTGTGAAATATTGGCTGCACTTAGCAACCCCACACAAACGGCTGCAACGGCTAGAGCGATCGCTCTAACGCCATGTAAGGCAGTGAGGGGAAGGAGGTGTCTGTGTGTGTGTTGGTGTGTATTAGCGAGCCAGCAAGTGCATGCTTGGCAACCTGTCTTGACAGTAAGCGTGACTTGGAATCCACTGAGGCGTCCAGCCCACTGTACACACAGCACACAAATCTGAATCCGGCGTGATGATGGTCGCGTGAGGAGAGGATACAGGAGCCCGGTGCCGTCGGATGCGGCACGCGTCCGCTGCTGGTGTCGTTTGTTTTGGGGCTAATCACGTTTTCTCACTGACCTACTTTCCATGACTTTCTCCCTCTCCTCTCTGTCCTCCTCTCTCTCCCCTCTCTCCATCCCTGTGGTGCTGATGAAGCAGCCGTCTTCACCCTCGGTTGGGTTAACCCTTGACCTTCCTGACCAGCAGCAGTGATGTGAATATTGCAGCCATGTACTGAAATCCATCACTGCTGACTGTGTGTGTGTGTGTGTGTGTGTGTGTGTGTGTGTGTGTGTGTGTGTGTGTGTGTGTGTGTGTGTGTGTGCGTGCACACGTTTATGTAAGTGTTTACTGAATGTTATGGCAATAAAAACAGCTGCTGTTTTGATTGTTTTTGTAAATTGCCCCGTCGGCCTTTTTTAGTTAATGTTGATCATTTTTACTATACTGTACAATATGTCAGAAAGCTTGTTTTATCAGGCAATAATTGCTTAGTATACAGTTCATTCAAATAGATGTCCTAAAATGTCCTCAACATCAGATAGAAAAACAGAATAAGAAATACCACCTATGTAAAAATAACATCATCTAAACCAAACACATTGAAATGCAAGACAAAACACATAAAAGTGATTTAAAGGGGAATAAAAGTGAATAAAAAAACAAGTACTGTAGGAAGAAGAGATACAATGCTGATCAGTGCTACTGGCTGGAATGACCCTTGAAATGATCATTTATTAGACTTCAGTAACATACCTCTCTTGTAACCACATCCTATTGCTTATTGCCCTTCCTCGGATTAAAAAGAACTGACAGATTCTCTAATAAAAGTCCATGATTTGATATCCCTTTACTACAGGCCAGGACTGTTATCGTAGTTTCATAGCTCTGCTTTATTGTCCTAATTTCTGGACTGTGTCTGCTGGGCGTCACCCCAGGGACCGACTGAACTGGAGGACGGCCTGAAAGGCAGAATTGCTGGCGAGGAGTCTGAAACCTCCACGTTGCATCGCTGTCAGTGCGGATACAACCCTCAGTGGATTTTGTACGTTGGTCCTTGCTGTGAACCCAATCTGCTCTGAGGGCAGAGTGAGATGAGACGAAGCTCTCCGGAGACGCAGAGGCTGCTTTATGTTTTTGATGCTTTCACTCTTTCTTCTGTTGGCTGTACTGAATTTCTTGAAGAGGATGGCCCACTTAGGGGACAGGATGCAGAGAGTCTTCCTTTTTGTCTAATAATCAGGAAAGGTCCATTCACCCAAAACAATCCGACACTTAGCGTCAGTGAAGCGTCAGGTTTTCAAGGCATGAAGTCTTCTCTCTGGAGCATTTTTCACCAACTTTCAACAATCATACAGGGAGATAAACCCATGATAGGAAGGGGCGTTTAATTGAGTCTTTCAGCACCCACAGTAGCAGCAAATAGACCTGAATCCAGTACAGTCATAAGAGTGGGTTGAGGTTTGAGTCATTTCTCAATGTGTCTTCTTGCTCTTACTATCTCTGTCATTGTCAGTCTTTATCTTTATTTGACCTTATTGGACTCAGATGGTCTCACTCAAGGAAGAAGAGTAAGGAAAGGAAGAAATATTCATAAAAAGTCTATAAACCACGGGTGTGTCCAGGGATGTTTTAGGCATTGTGGGAGAATCACAAGGTGTATTTGAGGGACAATGGGCCGAAACACTAAATGTAACGCAGTTAACATACTGCAAATGCAGATAGCTACCGGCAGCACATGTTAGTAGTTGTCTGAAGGATTAGTGGAGTCATGGCAGAGCGTAGCCGAGGCTCCTCACAAACATCCAGCTGGATGGCCCAGTTGGCACTAAACACACAAACATGTTGTGTACACCTGTAATAAAGAGTTAATCCATAATACAGCGACAG
Organism: Dicentrarchus labrax; assembly: GCF_905237075.1. Taxonomy (NCBI): domain Eukaryota; kingdom Metazoa; phylum Chordata; class Actinopteri; family Moronidae; genus Dicentrarchus; species Dicentrarchus labrax. Next base: position 6,297,333 of record NW_026136719.1, read on the forward strand.
CAGCAGGAGGCTTTACAGACAGGAGAGAGAACGGTGCTCTGTGTGTGTGTGTGTGTGTGTGTGTGTAGGTGTAGGTGTGTGTGTCTGTAGGTATAGGTGTAGGTGTGTGTGTGTGTGTGTGTGTGTGTGAAGTCTGGCACAATCTGCTGAATCTGATGTGAAGGTGATAGTCTGGAAATGTGTGAATGGTATTTGAAGCTGTTTGCTCTCCCTCTGCCTGTGTGTGTGTGTGTGTGTGTGTGTGTGTGTGTGTGTGTGTGTGTGTGAGAGAGAGTGTTGGCTTTGCGTCTCGTGTGTGATACTATATGAAATGACAAGCTCTTCTTCCCTTTAACCTTTTACCATACTGTCATTACAGAGAGCAAAGCCCTGCACAGATACTCTGCTGCCCTCTTGTGGTTCGTTTATACTCTGCGCCCGATTCCATTCACAAACACAAGCAGGAGCGTGTGTGTGTGCGCATGTTCAAGTCATTCAAGGCCACAGTCTTTGCTTCTCTATTCATCTTTAATGCCTGAGTTTTATCCCCGACCTCCTTCTCATTCTCTCACAGTTTTCCTTTCTCCCTCATTCTCGCTCACTCTTTCATTTCTTCCATCTTTGTATTCCAAGTGTTCATTGTTGCCAGCTCATTAATTCTCAGCTACAGCTTTGAAAAAGAAAAGGTTCAAACCAAAAATCTCTCCACATTCACAGCAGGGGACCCTGAAAAATACATTCTGATGCTACGTGGAGCGTGCATAGAGCTTTGTAAGTCATGTAGAACACACACACACACGCAGAGTCACATGCTCATGAGCCCCCAGGCACAGAGAGAGATTTGTCCGTGCACCAGTGTGATAAGGAGCTCCTATCTTAATAAGTATTTCTACAGATAAAGGCTTAAGTCAGGCTCTGTGTAAAGACTGGCTTTATTAGACTCGTTATGAAAGCTCATCTCAGCCTAACAGCTGAATCCCAATCACATAAAAACATAGTGGGACCGGTGAAGAGGGTCACAGGCCACCTTGGCTAATATTTACCAAGATGAGCTCGTTGTAAATAAACCAGGATCCACAATTTAGATAGACCCCTATTCAGAGCTTAGTCTGGATATTAAATCATCCCTGTTATATTACCACTGTGTGATAGATGCATCATTGATGCGGAGCTCCATTAATTCAACTTCCTCCATTTTTGAAGATGTGTAATTGCCCGAGATTATAATTTCCCTAATTTGAATTATTTAAATTGGGTGTAATTTCATTCAGGGAATTGGTTTGACCGGGAACCAACATACCAAGTGATATGTGTGAACTCATTTAATTATTGTGGATTCAAAGTTAATTAAATGACCCTCAATGGCAAACTAGTGATCAGTGGCGATGTAGGGGAGAGATTAGGCCAATATATATACATTTGGTGAAAAGCAGGCTGGAAATGACTTTTATTTATTATATTGTTGGCTGGTTATACAATTAATGTAAACTGTAATTCTTAATTTAATGCCTGTGTTTCCTATGTAACACTGAATGCATATGAATAGTTACACCTTCCAGTCCAAAAGAATCCCATTACTTCAGTTACATTTCTTGCTTTCTCGGTTTTATAAATCTCTAATTGGTACATACTGACAATTTCTGACATTAAGATAACTTGATTATGACAATACTCTGTAGTTCCGTCCCTTTGTACAATAAAAAGTTCGATATTTTCAAGACATTTGATTTTAGAGAACCAACACTAAACTAAACAGAGCTTTTTTGCATGATGCAGTACAGGTCAAGTTAAAACAATTGGAAAATGATGCAGAATATTGAATATGAGCATCTTCAGTCTACAAATGTGAGCATCAACCTTTAAAACCCATCTCACTGGACCTCTAGAAGAGATCTCTCTCATGTCTTGAGCCTCTCCCCTCCTCCCCAGCATCCTGTGAAAGTCAATAATGACTTATTTTTATGGCTTTTCCATCCGGCCAGAGTCTCCTGAAGCCCCGGCCCAGCAGGTGAGAGTGAAAGGCAGAGCACCGTCGTGCTGCATTGGATTGCTAATGCCTTCCTACCCACACAGAGGAGGACAGATTGGGTGGGGGTCTGGATGACTATATTGCTGCTTTATTTTATTACCATGACAAAGGGCCACACATACACATATGTCTCCTCAGGAGGTGCTGCGAGTTAAAGCCAGATTTAATGGATGTTTTAGTGATTCATTGTTGGGGAGTTCATTGTTGAAAGGAATAACCGAGGTTTTAACAGACTGCAAGGGTTCAGACAAAGAGCACAGGAAAAAGGGACGCATCTTGTTAGTCGTGTGAGTGATCTTTGTGGATTCAACTTAGACACTTCATCGTGTTGTGGTTGTATCCGACACACTTGAAATGTGAAAACATCATTTCAAAATGGGAAAGCCATAAGAAAGAGTCAAAAGTCTATCCTTGCCAAGCTGAAATCAAAGCTTTTTTCCTTAGTTACTGAAAGCTGACACTTTGGAGATAAGAGGTTTTCACCCAACACCGACCACACATGTGTTACTATCAGCGTCAGGCAGGAGGAAGCCCATGTTGCTGTTGATAAGAGCAACAACACACCTCTGTGTCCCCTCTCAGAGAAAACAGAGATGGTCGCCCTGCAGATTCGTCAGGCTGGGCTGAACCGGTGATACCAGCAGAGGCTTCACACACAGGCAGACTAGAGTGAGATGGTGAGATAGCACCAGGGTGGAAGTCTAAGGCTTTTATCTGGGGATGAGGAGGCAGCTTCTCCCCCAGCAAGTACCTGCGCAGCTTTTCAGTGAGAAATAGCACAAAAATAACACAGGCAGGGTTCAGTGTTTCTTGCAGGATTTTATAGATGTTTATAGATGATCCAACTTTCCATCAGGATGCATTTTGGTGTACATTTTAGTTTAAGCATTGGTTTAATTTGGATGGTAGTAGTCGTGATTGTTGTTTTCTTGGTTGTGCAAGGTCCTTGAAGGGGGTTGTGAAGTGAAAGTCTCCTCCTGGGAATGGCCAGATAGCGATGTTACATTTTGACCGTAAAGGTTAAATCTTTCCAAATAAACATTTACTCTTGGCCTCTTACATTTTCTAAGAAAACCTGTTCTGATGTAACTAGTTGTTTCAGTGAGAGATCTTAATTTTGCTGGATGGTAGTAAACCCTTAAATCACAAGAATAAATAAATAATTACATAACCCTTCTGATGGACTAATTTCAAAGAGGTTATACAGAGTTTTTAAAATTCTGTCCCATGTCTTTAGAAATACAAATTTTAAGAGAAAAATTAAATTAACACTGCAAAGCATATATATATGCTCATATGGCAGTTGGCTCAAGTTGTAATGACCTCATCTCTGCCTAATGCGTCTCGATCAGATTCCACTTCCTGTGCGGTTGTCCCCTCTCCTTCCTGTGTGAGGTCATGGCTAAGGACATAACCGTATTAATTAAGGCCGGGCATCTGCTTTTCCTGAGTCAACGTCCTTTCATTGATCTCCCCCGAAGGTGCCTTCCTCTCTTCGGTTTCTCTCCTCCTCTGCTTTCCTTGCGTTAGTTATCACAGGGAGCCCGTTGGTGCAGACAAACGGGTCATTGTGAGTGGCGCCCCCTGGGGAATCGGCGCTGCAGAGACGGTTAGACTAACACAATCAGCTCCATCTATGTCTGGAAACAGAAGGCAGTGTGGAAAAAGGAGGAGAGGCCAGGATGGTAGAGGTCAGCGGGGCTGAAGTCACCTTCCCTAGAGGCCCGTGCCCAGGGTCAACAAGGACTGAGAGGCAGGTTGGATAACTTCATGACCTCTGTGGAGCCAGCAGCAACATGGCGAGATGAAGATGATTATAAAGGTTTAGTTGAAGTTCAGGAAATCAGAAGTTATTTTTTAATAAAAATCTGGATGTACTTTATATACACCATGTTGGTTCATAAAATGTTAATGCTATAGCTTTAGCAGGTCATCAAATGGTAAATGTTCATTGCTAAGCTGAAATAGTTACACATTGTATTGCGTCATGGAAAATGTTTTGATTTTTTTTTTACAATTTGTGTCCTGTGTTTATAGTTTTGGCCATTTTTCCTATCACTTATAACCGCTGACTCACCCACTTTACTGGTGCGGAGATGTGTGCATGGCAACATCAAGGGAAGCAACCCGTGCATCACATTCAGACAGGTTGTAAAGAAACCCTGTTAATGTTCTATCTAACACTCATTTAGAAGAGAAAACAAAGGTGTGTGCTGGAAACAATAACCCAAACTGTCTTAACTGTGTAAGGCTTTTACCACCTACAGTAGTTCCATAATATGCTACCATTCATTTAATGGTTCAAACTGTGCTTCTTGCTGCAGATGTCTGGTTGATTCTCAGCTGTGCTCTGAGTTTGATGTGACTGTTCAGCGTAAACAGGCATGATTACAACTATGAAATATTTCTTGGCTTTCTGTCAGCTCTGTCTCTGGTTGTGAAAAGATGACAGAGTGGATTTTCACATCTCTCCATTCAACTGTGTTCTAGTGCAGCTTCAGGGAGTTTCTCAAGCTGTGTTATTACTCTGATTTCCACCTGGATGCAATGACAATGCTAGCGTTTGTGTGTGTGTGTGTGTGTGTGTGTGTGTTGTTCTGCATGTCTGCGCTCAGTTGACACAGGCAGTCTCTAAGCTGCTTGATAAGTGTTGAATCCTAAAATGGGGCTGTAAATCTGCCTTTCAAGAAGCTTCTCGGTTATTCTAAACACAAGTCTCCACGTCCCACACATCACACACACACACACACACACACACACACACACACACACACACACACACACACACACAAATGTCAATCAAGTTTGTGTGACTAGATTTCTTAAGTTTTGAAGTTCTGGATACAATAACATTGTTTTGTTTTATTTTATTCTGAAAAGACACATTTTAGAGGCACACCTACACTGACATGTGCCATATTTGCTGTATGTGAAGACAGAACAACATATTGCAGGCTATAAGATCACTTATTGCTCTGTAATTAAGTGTTGTTTCATTATGAAAGTGTTCTCAGTCGGTAGCCGTGGTAAAGAGATGATTCAGTCCAACATCCAGAGCTTAGTTCTAACTACTTGCATTTTCTCTGCAGTCACGTGCCTTTGTTTGAGGGACTCAAAAAACCCACATCAGATGTTGAGGCCCGGTCACTGTGGCTGATTACAAGTATTAATAATCAGGTTAAAATGAAATCTTTTATAGTTTTTAAAAACTACATCAGTATTCCATCCATCCCTCTTTTCATTCTCTGCTGATGAAGATTGGATCTGTCTAGATGACAGAATGTCTAACTTTACTTAAATTATGATAATACCACATTATGAAAAGGTAAATGTATGCAGTGTAACAGAGAAGTCAATAAAATGACAAATAAAGTGGTCAGTCTACCATTACCTCCGCGGTAGACCCCTGTCCAATTGCTTTTGTGCATGTCCCTTTACCCCTAGCGAGTCCATATGTCCCTCACCCCCACCTCTCACCCAGAACAGAACAGCCAGGCAGCAGGGCCATCCCAACCCCCCCACCATCACCCCAATCTTTCTCCCCAGCCTCGAGAGCTCAGAGGAGGGGGTCCCCCAAAACAAAGGGCCCTCCGTGGCAGGGTTATCCCCCCATTGTCCCTGACACACTGAGGTTTATCTGGGACTGTGAAAGGAACCATACTCAGCCCATTCACTGCGGCTGCACTTAATGAGCTTGTTGAAGGCCTGTACTAAAACTGTTAAATACAAGCACTAAATGCTGACATATTCTCTTCGTGTAGGGCCACAGTGTCATTAAATCAATGCTTGTTAGGAGTTTCTGTGTGGTAGGCTGATGGGTTTCCTTTTGTAATGTGTTACCTTGATGACACACCACTGTACAGTATTTATATATAATGCACAGTTTAGAAAAACTACTTTATGTACAGAATTAGTTTAAAAAGTAAAACGTTTTACAGCCATGTCAGAACCATGCTTCTAGGGATGGCAGTGTCTGTTGGTCCTGACTAATATATCTCAACAGTAGGTTGCCACGACATTTTGTACGGACATTCGTGATGCCCATAGGATCAACCCTACAGACTTTGATGATCCCTTGGTTTTTCCTGTAGAGCCACCTTAAGTTGACATTTTGAGAGGCAATTGATTCATTCTTTGGGTTTATTACTATGAAATTTGACGTTCGTGGTGCCAAAAAGATGAATCTGACTGACTTTGGGGATTGCTTGACATTTCATCTTTTGCCCCCAGCAGGTTGAAGTTTTTACCCATCCACTGACATATCACCGCTGTATATAAGGGCAGCCTCACAGAGCCTGTCAATCAATTTGCTCTTCATTGAATTCTCAGGTCTGGTTTTCTTCAAGTGACATTTTTGGTCTATGCTGGCTATTGCTGCCGTCTAACTATACATGGGTATTGTACTCGGGAGCGGCTGTGGCTCAGGGGAAAGAGCAGGTTGTCTAGTAATCAGAGGGTCACTGGCTCCCCCTGTCCAGTCAAAGTGTCCTTGGGCAAAATACTGAACCCAAAATCGCTCCCGATGGCTCTGCCGTTGGTCTGTGAGTGTGGCTGAGCTTAGCATCATCATGAGCACTTTAAGGGCTGTACTGCTCCCGATGCAAGTGTGGTAAAGCGCTTTGAGTGGTCGGTGGACCAGAAGAACGCTGTATAAATACATCCATTTACCATATACATGCAGAAATTTGCTGTTGAAATGCACTGCAAACTGAAGGTCAAAACGTCAGCCATTAATGGGCTTAATTTAAAAAAGAGAACATGCAAGGCTCACTGCCTTACAAAGCTCAAATGCATTGACTTGCATTGTTAAAATGCACAGTGAAAAATGAAAATTGAGTTGTGTCTTCATGTTGCATTACAGTGAAATGCAGAGACATTCAGTGACAGTGGAACAATTTGACTTGCAGTTTGCATTTCAACTACAAATATAGTTATTTTACAAAAACTAGAAACATAAAATGCATAATTTCTCACCAGGCAATGAGTATAAACGCTGTCATGAACCAGCTATATGTTGCGTCGCTGTTGTGTTTTAGGATTTGGTAGTAGAGAAACAAAACAGACATTTATTTCTGTGAAAATATAACAGGTCATTACTTTATACTGTCTACATGACTTCAGTATTATTGTTTCTTAAAGCTTATAGCATTTTTGTTCAGCCTGCTGGAAGTGATCAGGCATCCCCCTTCTGTGGGAACTTTCTGTAAATCTTGGGCATTTCCCAAAATTCAAATTCAGCTTGTAATTTGTGGTCGGTGGTGGGGTGTGTGTGCACAGGGGGTTGGAACGTGCTCAAACGAACGGCATCCTGTGTGTGGACTCTTACACACACATACTCACACATATATAAATGCTTAGGTTATGAACCCGCCGTACACATGCACATAAATACACACATGCAGCTGCTACAATGTGATGTGGGTGACGGCTGATCAGAGACTGGACTGCTCCGTCTCTGGTCGGGGGAAAATAAAACTTGGCTTTTTTTAACAGACAGCAGAGGAGCTGGTTAAAGAAATAATAAATAGAAAAGAGATGGTTAGCGTTGAGTTCTGCATGGTTTGGCCTTTGAGCTCTGCACTTCCCACTATTTGGTCTCTCCACTGTTATCAAGGGTGAACTGATCATCTTTTTTTTCCCTCACTTTATTTGAAGGGGGTTGACTACCGGGGGAGGGGTGATAATAGGTTTAGAGGTCTGTCCTTTTCTCTTTCTTTCTCCTCCCCATATGACCGATGGTCCATTGAAGAGCAGTAACACAATGTGTTGCCGTGGGCAAGAGAGGAGGGGAAGGGGGGATCGAATCCTCCTCCTCCTCCTCTGCTCGGTGCGTTTGGTTTGGCTGCCTCTCAGAGCGGCAGCAGAGGCCGCAGAGCTCCGCTTGCCTTTTGCCTCCTGCGTTTATTTTCCCTCCTCCGTGTCCCAGAGTGGGTGGAGAAAAAGCTGCAGGCACTGAGCTCTCCCCCCCTAGGGCTTACAGAGACCTGCTGGGGCTCGAGCAAGCAGCAGTGCTACCGTTTCCTCTGGATACATGGTGCACTCATTCAGGACATTTGACTGCAACCTCCTCCTGGGATTCTATTTTTCTCTGTGGAGTTTTGTATTTTGCTGCAGATCTTTTGGGTCCAGTTTGGTCTAGACCTGGTTCTGATGGCTTGTGCTTGGGCCTGGCTGGCCAACCAACAGTCCTCCTCAATGTGAGGCAGGTGTCTCTGAGGAAGGAAGCTGCAAGAAGCAAGATGAGTTTGATGCTGTGTCGCTGGGAGCAGAAGAATTTCACTATGAAACTGGTAGGCTGAACACTTCCAGGTCACCATAAAGGTCAAACACCAATGGACATTTAAAAAATGTATTGCGTGGCAGTTGTCGGTGCATATAAAATATAATGTCACAGCTCTGTAGGCTTTTTTCTGTAGGTGACAGTCCTTTTATAAATACAGTGTTTACATCTTTATCCTGCCTTTCTTTCCTGATGCTGCAGCTTCAGGACATGTCTCACTTAGATTTTTTTCCCTGTGTGTTTTTATGTATCTGTGAAAATGCTTGGCTCATCAGCCCAAAGCCTTACAGTAACTGTGGTGTTGGATTGCAGGCACGCAATGGATTAGTGGCGGTCTTTTTAATATCAGAGGAAAGTGCTGAAGGCGTGGATCCCGGTTTTCCCCTTACCTGATACCGGCTTCACTTTGATGTCTGCATGGAAAGTTAAAATGGGCTTAGCGAGGACTTTAACTAGAGTTTTGCAGCACATTTGTGTGTGTGTGTGTGTGTGTGTGTGTGTGTGTGTGTGTGTGTGTGTGTGTGTGTGTGTGTGTGTGCATTCCCCTTTTAAGCATTTATAAGAAAAGGACAGTCTTTGGTCCTACTTTATTGCCCACTGTTTGGTGTGATATAAGTACAATGCCATAGAGATGGTAAATATTCAACAGGATCTGGGGCACTGTGATAAAATACAGAGCAGGTCAGGTGCAGAGAGGTCATGGGGTGCAAACAAATGGGAAAAAAAATCTCTTTGTGATAGCTGATGTAGGTGATAAAAGTAGGAACCAGCAGATTTAAGTCATTTTATATAATGAGCACCCTGTTGAGTTTACACACAACACAGATGGGTTGGACACACACTCTCTCTATTTCTGTTCCTCCTGTTTTTCTCTGTCTCTCTCTCTCTCTCTCTCTCTCTCTCTCTCTCTCTCTTTCTGTCCTTATCTGGATCTACTATGAGCCCACAGAGGAAGGGGAGATGGAAGCAGAGGAGGTTATTACCAGAGTCTAGAGATGAGCTGATAAGAAGGCTAGTTTAATTACACACCGCTAACCTCCACACAGCGTGACTGACAGGAGGCAGGTGGGCCACAGGGTCAGCGTGTGTGTGTGTGTGTGTGTGTGTGTGTGTGTGTGTGTGTGTGTGTGTGTGTGTGTGTGTGTGTGTGTAAGAGAGAGAGAATGACAAAGGGATCACAGGCTTGAACACTTGAACACGTGCACACACTTCCAGAAATTAAAATGACCTTCCTTTTTCTTATGAAGTGTAGTCGATGTCCATAATCCTCTCCGTTCTAATACAAGTCTATTGATTATTTTATTGTCAGGGTCCATATGTCAGCATATGACCTGTGGAGCATAAATCTAAATTCATGATTTAATCCTGGTCAGAGACATGCCACTATACACAGAGCAGAAAAAAATAATGGAACCATAATTGGTTTTAGTTAAGGTGTACACTGTTGTCATGTGGTGCATTGTGGTATTTTGTGTCTGTGTGTGTAGCTGTGACAGACTCTCACTTGTACACAGCAGCCACAGCATGCATCTACCTGCTCACTTGCTTTTCAGTTGTTCGTTCGATGACTTTATTGACTGAGCAAAGTCTTTTTTGTCTGTAAAGGATCAACACAACCATCCAGGTGGTACAACATCTGAAGAGAGATGAATTCAGCTGCATGTCTTGACTAGTTTTGAAATCTCTAGTGCAGTGTGATGGATTCAAACTTCTCCAAGCAATGTTTTTAGTTGTGTCTGTGCAATTGAACATTGCTTCTTTTACTTGCATTTTATAAATTTTTGATTGATATAGTGCAACATCCAGTCAAAGTATTGGGCTTGAGTGAAACACAGGGATGTCACAGGTACATGACATGCATCTTAGCCTTAGTGAATCACAAACCAAAGAGAGGGATGACATGCAGCAAGGGCCGGATTTTAACTGGGGAGACTGCAACAGATGGACATGGTTGTACATTTGATTAGGCAACAGGATACACAGTTTTCAACCCCTGTTTAGTCAGCTCAAACAACAATGATATTTTAGAATTTTGGAGTTCAAAACTATCTGAGATGCTGCATTGTGGGTAAAGCCCCCTATATCTTGAGGTTAAATTATAGTGTGTAGACCTGGAGAGTTTGGAGCTGATTTTTAAGGACCATGAGGCAGCTGTCTGATAATTTTGTCTGCATGGAAATGATATCGTTGCATATGGCTTGTTCACTCATACAGTACTACTGACAAGCTAATCCCTCTTTAATAACACTTTTTGGGTTGTTGTGCCTTCATGTGCATCAGCATGTCTCAGGATTTATCCTGATCAGATGTTGCATAGCAGGCACTGCTGTGCCATTTCATGTGTGCAGCAACCAAAGCGCCAATTCAGAGGATTTAGAAGTTTAGTATTCATGATTCAATATTATCATATTCTGGGTTAACCTTTGAATATTTGGGCATTGTCAAATATCCAAGGTAAATGGTGTAGACAAGCATTAGCAAAACTACCGCTATTGGGTGCAAATGTTAAATTTTTGAGGGTCAAGCTTCTCCATCCTCCATAAGTTTATGTATCACATGTACAGATAACCACACATGCATACTCCAGTCTCTTGGCTTTCTGATGGATGACTGTTTCCCATAATCTAAACTGCAGAGTTCGGGCCAAGTCGTTTTGTCTAGCATGTGCTTGGTATGGCCTCCATGCCTCACAAAGCCACATGTCTTTCATGTGCCAAACAGAGAGCAAGCAGAGACATGAGGGCTCATTTAGAGTGGCCTGTTTCAGCTTTCTGCGGGCTAAAGCCACTTGAGAGGCCTGTGTGAGTACAACAGAGAACCAATGGGGGGGGAAAGTAGCTGCCAGGGTCCCCACAGACCAAAAACCATCCATAGTGCATCCTGCTGGGGGCCGAGAAGGAGAAGAGGCAGCCACAGCTGCGTTGCTGATGCAGAGGAGAGAGTGGGGAGAAGGTTTGCTGGTTCCATGTGGGTGTTGTATGAAGAACATAAAAGCCATGTGTATACACTCTGAACACATTTCTCACACCGTCTCAGTTTATATTCCATCCTCTTGCTGTCCCTCCCTTGATAAAGGAGCTGACCTCTAATAGCCCCTTTTCACTGCAGGAACAAAATATATTATTATGTAGACATTGTCACAGGTTCTGCTTGTGTTTTCACTGATCTCCACCTGTTTGTGGGACTGGATGCTGGAATAAATGTGGTCACTGTTTAGGAGGTGATACTAATGGCCAGTTCAGATAATTTTAGGAGTTGTCGGTAGTGCTGTGACAGTGATTGGTTTAGCTGCAGATGTGATGACACATTGCAACATTATTACAAAGTGGTTTGACAGACTGGACACTGTTTTGGGTGTTTCAGTCTTCTTAAAAAACAAAACTGATCTTAATGGGCTCTCTTTTTCCAGTTCATCTTTCTTGTGCTTTATTTCATTGATTATGTCTGGCTTTATCTGAAACATTCTGGTTGCAGTTGTGCATATGTCTATGGTTTGACTTGCATCTAGCAATTACTATGGAAAGTCAGTCCAGGTCACAAAGCCAGCCCTTAACCTGACACCTACAAAATCAAACTTTTTTTTAACCGACCATAAGGAAACTAAACCAAATTGAATTGAGTCAGCAGATCATTGCCTCTATCCTGCCATGCTGATTGGTGTACAGAGGTGCTACACTGAAAGGCGCAGTGGAGCTTATTTTTTTCTCGTAATATCTTGGCTCTTTTTTCCTGTTATCAGACAGCAGAGTTGCAAAGATTGGACGAGAGGCGGGATAACATCCACACACTTCAGCTGACTGAGGATGCCTCAGTCCAGTTTATGGTCAAGCACTGAAACTATCGGTGTTAGAGCACAAAGCTAAAAACATTGTGTCCTGTATATAGCATCACAGCAGCTGGCAGAGCAGCCTGCAGTCCTCTGTTGTCATATCATACAGACCAGGGACACTGATTTCTCAGAGGCCATCTGTCTGTGTCTAGTGTGCACTGAGAGCTGTGCAGACGATGCTTCCCTTTATCTAGCGTTGACTTATTTAAGGTGAGGGGGGTTCCTGCACTTACAGCTAGTGTCTTGCTTGACTCTACACGTTAGGTGTGACAGAGAAAGAAACATACACTTTGTAAAGTGGCAGACTATCACCTGCACCAATCCACCACTCCTTCCCCTCCCTGCATCCTTCTGTTAGATTATTGTGTAAGTGTATCCATCAGTCCATCCATCATTCTCCCACCAGCCATCTGCTAGCCAGCCAGACTGGGTCAGAGGGGATGTGCTGCCACATGTCACCCTCAGCCTGCAGCAGCACAGTGAGCTGCGGAGTCCTTATCGATGAGACCCAGCATGGTCAGGCAGCAGGAGGGGTCACTGACAAGAATATGTGTTGTGTACTGCACATAACATCAATGCATTTTTATAGAGGTCACCCTTCACCTTGTGAACTACAACATTGGTAGTGAAAAAGCATGAAAGATGGATTTCTCTTGGTCCATCATCTTCTTCTATAGGTACCACACTCATGCAATGTAGATTGGTGCAGCACTGCAGAGATCATTTCAGTGGAGCGTTTTGCTTTGAGGTGATAAACTGAGATAATTCAATTTGGCTTTGCACACTCTGCAGCTTACTTTTGTTTTCTCCAAAGATCCTTCAGGCAGCTTTTTAAAGTGAAACTTTCCTCCTCCGTCCTCAATCCATCTTTAGCCAGGATGGTTCGCTTTGGCAGCACATCTCGTCACAGGTCATAGCTCAACCGCCTCAGGAAGTAAACAATATGCAGCAGCGTAAATGGCATTCATTTTTTTTAAAGTTTTAACATTAATAACAGAAATGAATGCATTTATTTTGATAGCAGTAGTTATAGTTTAAAATCCTTTAACAAGCTCATGATTTGCCTATAAGATATGATCACACAGAGGCGGTGCATGAAGAATTGGTTTGTTTACACTGAAGAGTCCAAAGAATTTTTTTCTACAAATGCATTGTTTAATTAATATAAACCATCTGAAACTATTTCCTACAGTAAGTAGATCATGCCGCTGTGTTTTTAAAGGTTGCCATGCCAGCATAAAATATCAAAGTGTCTCCCAAAGTGTTCTTTCCTTTTAACAAATCTTTATTTAAACACTATATGTCTTCGCTCCAATAAGACACATTCATGCTTAATTTTTAATTCTCTAACCCTCACTGCATACAGAGGGAGTACCCCTTTTTCCATTTTCACCCCTGCTGTTTAGAAAATCTGCACACACCACTGCTTGTCAGAGTCATTAAGTAGCAGAGAGAAATATGTTGTGAATGTTTTTCACATCTGCTTCACATCATATTTTTTACATGTTGGTACCAATGCACAAATGTGTGTGTCCTCGAGCAAAGCCACCAGTTTCTGAGTTTCTCCAGTGAAGCTGCTCTGAAGGCAGTTGAAACGCTGGGTTGTTCCAAATTTATGTCAGCATATGAATATAGAGCAGGACAGTGCCACTGTCAGCACATTACTTAGCTGGTTAAAGTATATAAGTATATAAGACAATAGCTGGTTTTCAAACAGTAATACAATCAAGATCGTAGACCTCCCATGTGAACTTGTGATTCATGTTGTGTCAGTGTGTGCGGGCGCCTGCTGTAATGTACAGCACCAGGTGTGTCAGAGGAAGAAGACACTGAAATGTTCTGTCAGTCAGTGTCAGGAGCTCTGTCACAGGAGAGGAGAGACATCCATCACATTTACACCATCTGTCCCAGACCCAGGGGGCAACTGTGAGCTGTTGGGCACTATGTGCACTAGAAAACGTGTGCCTTTTCTAGTTGCCTGGATGACCACATATTATGTTGAGTCAGTAAAGCACAAGACACAGTTTGGCTGAGGTAGATGCCATCACAGGTTGGCAATGCTACCTAGCAGGTGGACAGTATTAGAGGCTACAGTGGAAACATGTGACAACTGCAGTTTGGCTTAAGTGTACTATAGTGGGCCTGTGGAACAAGGTCATAAGAACCCCATAAGTATCTGAAACCTTGCCAATTAATAGAGTTAATGACAAAATGGTGATGGACGAAAATTATCTGTCACACATAACGTGTTAATAACTCAAATATGTTGTCTGCTTTACGTGCTTATCAAGATATGTAAGTGAGATTGAATAGAATTTGTTAAGCAAAGTGCCCAAAAATAAAATGTTCCATTTCAGTGTTTTCCCTACCAGCAACAGAAGAGGGAACTGAGTCAGGTTGCCTGACTCAGACAGATTGAATGACACCCAAAGAGAGGGAGAGAGGGGTTAAAACAGTGTCAGGATGTCTGAGGCTTCACTATGAACCAGTCTGAAGGGAGGAGAGAGAGAGAGAGAGAGAGAGAGAGAGAGAGAGAGAGAGAGAGAGAGGTAAGAGAGAAGTACATATAGAGGAGTAAAGTATGTCCTGTTCATACAGACGACAAGGCAAACAGACACACAGAGCTGTTACAGAGATGTGAGAGGGACAGGAGAGTCATCAAACAGTGTGGCTATATTTACTCGCTCCACTTCGTCTTTATGACAGAGCGCACTCTTCTTTTGGTCCTCTGGAAGTTTATGGACCTCTAGTTGTTCGCTTTGCCCCATTGGTTGTCTTTATCAAGGTGACGGGCTCACATGGCGGACTATGGTGGCCTCAGGGTCCCGGCCAGAAGCTACAGCCGCTTCTCCTGCGCAAACTACAAATTGGTAAGAAACCATAGTGGGGTTAACGTAGAGAAGGTTTTAGAGTTCATGGGCTATTGGGGTGTTATTAATGCATTTTCCTTCAGCAACTCACCTGTTGATGAACTAAGAACATTTTACTTGGCAGTAATTTGTTAATTTAAAAACCTGACAGCGAGTGAACAGGCAGTATAACATGGAGGAAATCATTTACAGGGAAGGAAGTGTTTGTATCCACCACAGACATTAACCGGAGGACTTGGGAGTTATGAGAGAAAGAGGTCAGCTTGAAATAGAAACGTCCGGGGTAGAGCCAGATCTGCAGGAGCCACCAGGAATTCTTTCAGAAGCCCACTGACGGAGGCAGGTAACACACTCTGTGAGTTGAGCGAATGAATGAGAGCTTACTGTTGGGATTTAGTGCTACCTCATAAACCCCTGGATGTCCTAAACATGGTCAGTGGAAGAGGCCTTCATCTTAGCTGGCTAAGCACCTCATGTTCAAAGGTAGATTTCCTTTGAAAAGGTAGAAGAAAGCATTGTTATCGGAGCATGTGTTTTGTAGACTCAGCACTCTGCTCAGTGCTATTACCTGAATTATAACAAGAGCTGTTTAAGTCCTGGCTCCCTATGAAAGCTTCTCGTGAGAGATAGCACTTTATAGCAGCTTTGGTCCTGCTGTGTTCTCTTTATAGTTCTTGTTCATGCCAGTAGATTAGTTCATAATAGCGTGTAAAGTGCAGCGCTTTTTAGGTTGCTTACTGAACCCTGAAAGTAATAAGGCTAATAGCCCTGAAGTTATCAACATAATTGTTTTGTGGAAAGCCCTACGCCATCAACGTATGTGAGAACTGTGCTTCAATGGACAGACCTGCGGTGCTGTGTGTTACTGTTGTCATGTGAAAATGTGTAAAGTGTAGGTGCTGCTTAAATTGCAAAGGAAAGACTAAATGGTCCTCATCAGGTTAAGAAAACTCACAAGCTATTAAAGAGTTTCACTGGAATATGGATATGGATATAAAATCACCTTCATCAAGCCAGAAATATACTGCTGTATTGCTGCTTCACATAACAAATTAGTGGCTCTTGTTTTTGTTATTTTCACCTAAATGAAGAGCTTAAGTGGTCTATGGGTTT
The DNA here is from genome assembly GCF_905237075.1 of Dicentrarchus labrax. NCBI lineage: Eukaryota > Metazoa > Chordata > Actinopteri > Moronidae > Dicentrarchus > Dicentrarchus labrax. The sequence continues at coordinate 6,313,433 of NW_026136719.1, forward strand.
AGATAATGGGTTCCTCCAGAGTTGTTCTGAGATTATTGCAAACCAAACGAACATTTGGAAAAGAAATTAGCCTATTTTTATGTTTATTTGCAGAACATTGTGGTAATATTAACACATTCATCTTTAAAAACCTACTGATCATCATAATATGTAGTATGCATCCTACTGAGAGTAAAAATGAGTCTAGGAATTGTTTGTGGGCATTTATGCAGCTGCTGGCATAGCTAACCATAAAGTTGAAAGCTCTTCTGTTAAACGTTTTCTTTTGAATTGACTCATTGACGCATGGTGCATGCTGTGTGGGCTGTCAACATCTCCATAAACCAAACACTGAGTTTTAGGGACAAGATTAGAAAATGGTTGGTTGGAGTTTGAAGAATGAAATGCTGCATGAGGAGACTAGAAAGTCTTGTTTGTGCAGATTGAGGCTCGCTATGTATTTGACTGAATAGGATTATTTTACATTGAAAACTGCTGGTGATTTGAGAAGATTTGTCAAGCATTCTTCCTGTAAGTTATCGCTTAACAAGTCAGTGTCAGTGCAAAGAACAACAGAGATTAAAAATCAGATAAATGCAAAACATAAACACACAAACACACGAAAGGTCACAAGAAGAACAAAAAGCACACCTGCTTACCTCCTTCTACTGTACAGTCAGCCTCCGTCATGATATGTCCTGACATTTGCTAAACTTACGCCTCTGCAGCTGCAGCTGAGCCATCCGGCCTAAACAGAAAACTCACTTTTCACTCTTCCCCTTCAACTCAAGGGCACTCGCCCAGTGTGATGCCCTGGCTGCCCTCACCCTCTCTCCGCCCAGGCTGACCCAGCGCTGCGGGGATGGTCTGTATGCGTCATGCCCTTCTGTAGGCATCGCACACCAGCCGGGTGACTCAGCAAACGGGGGCAGCAGGGTTGCTGGATGTGAAGCAGATTTTTGTGTTTGTGCGAGGAAAAAAAAAGATGCAGCTGTCTATATGAGTGACTCAACGCTGCTTGTCATGGGCTTTGAAGAACTGACTCTGTCATTTCTGAAGGCTTAAATTGGACATTATTATGTGAACATTCACTGAATGTGTCAGTGTGTGCTGGGCAATTGATGGTCGGTTGTTTTTAGGTTCTTGTTTTTAATCCAAATTCAGATGTTATGTCACAATGTCAGTTTGCTCTGCTGAACCTTAGCCCGCTGTTTGTACAGTGTTAGAGAGGGTAGGCTACTATAGGCTATTTTTTAAGTAACTTCTTAAGGTCCACACACTGAAAAACATAAATAACTATCTAAAAATCCCACCGTATAAATGAAACAAGAACAGGCAATCCTAACCAAACATCTATGTATGTATGTATGTATGTATGTATGTGTGTGTATATATATATATATATATATATATAGATAGAGAGAGAGAGAGAGAGAGAGAGAGAATGTATATATGTTTAACTTAGAGTAATGCACTACACTAAGTATTTGAAAAGTGAAATATTATTGTTTTGTGGCTCTGTAGTCAAGCACATTGCAACTGAAATGATGCTGCGATTATGATGGTAAAAGACTGACTTTGAGTTGAGGTATTTTACATCAATACTGGGTGAACAGTGTAGCTGTTGTAGTCCTGTCATTGTCCCGCACTTCTCTGGGGGCTTTGTAGTGAAGGCTACAGGTTCCATACTGGTCAATATACAGAAAAGTTGTGCTTTCAGATTTGTTTTGTGTGAATTTCAGAGCCAAAAGGATGTTTGTTAAGGTGACACATATGACATTTACCATATGGCCCTGACAGTATGAATGAGTCAGTGTCGTGTTGCTTTTTGATGGCGGGAATGTCCCTGACACCAATTTACAGCTCCTAAAAAAGACCCTCAATCCCGTGAGAAGAGTGTCGGGATTACTGGGAGTTTCTGGGAATCGAGGGATTTTCCCTCTTGGAAAATGTGTCTGTTGATCATCAGCCACATCAGACTCGTTAATACCCCTTAGTCAGTCACTGTTGACATATGGATGTGAGTGGAGTGGGTACTGGAGTTTAAGATTTTAATTGTATGCCATGGTGCACTGTATAATCATATTAACAGGGATATCTGTCATTTTTCAGAAGTGAGGCCTGGTCATTATTACGTCAGTGATTGAAACAGATCCCAGTATTCAATAAGCCAAATGCTGTTAGACCAACAAGAGGGTTAGAGTCTGCAGTAAGCACGGTTGTATGTATTTATTTACTTTTATTTTGTATGTACGAAACTACTTTATTTCTTTTCGCCATCACTGTAACTTTAAGCTATTATGGCAGTGCTTAAAGTTGCCTTTACAGTCTAAATTTAGCAGTGATTCCTGATTTAGATCAAGAAAAGAAGATCATTCATTAATGCCAACCTTTGATACGTGACAGGTTTTAAAACTCAATGCTTCAGACACATTTTATTTGGTACAATAGAACCATTGATGTTCAATGGCCTGAAATTAAACCTACTTATTTCTTACTTTGCATTGACTGACTGTGAGGTAATAATACTGACCACTTAGCCTGTACATCCCCCTCTTATCCAGTCAAGGAATTAATTAATTCTCATATGACGTTGATTCATTTCATCCTTCGTTTACAACCCTGTGGAGTTTTGATTAAATGTTCTATTCAATATGCAGAGTAGTTCCCTCTGGTGTAGAGACTGGGCTGGAGTGAGTGGAACCTCATTCCTTTCTGATAGATACTGACTCAATATGGAGTCAGTACTCCTCTTCACTGACCATGCAGCTTATTAAAAGGCCTCTCAGATCAAATGCCTGCTTCTCATCAGCCCCCCACCTCCTTTCAAGCAATTTTCAGGTCACGGAAGCTACAATAAAGTTGTGGTTAAACACACACGATCCAAATTCATGCGTTTGGGATGTTTCGATTATTAAAATAGTCTTTGATTTAAAGGCATCTGACTGATGTTGTAACGTTTGGTCTGTGGTGGGATGGACCTCAGTGCTAGTTATGTATCATTGGAGATTGTTCCATTAATAATGGTTACAAGTAATTCATTCCTTATGTTTATGTTCACACGCTAGGCATCTTGCTGCCACTTAAATGTCGCTCAAGTATCGGCTGCCACTTCAGTATTGATGGTTTGGCCCCTGGGGCCAGGAAAATCAGACAATGGACACATTAATCCTTATCAGATTGTTTTGGCTAACATGTTAGCTAACAATTGTCTAACACACTCAGAGACTACAGATATTCATATGGAGTCGTGCTTCAGTTCAGCTGATGAATGTAAGTTCAGTATTTACTTTCCCATTGTCTCTGTTCTAGTCTATACCAACCCATGAGACAGCTACTGGCTCCTCGCTGCTAGATGCCAACAGTCTGCCTGCTGTTGGGGTGCTGGGCGGGTATGGGTTATCAGGGCGGGTTTGCTGCTGGAAACGAGGTTGCCAAGAGAGGTGAGAGGTGACCATAGAGTAAATCTGTGGTAGAAACCAAAACAATGAGCTAAAATAAGCTGTAAAGGTCAGTAGAGCTACAGTGACCAATTGCCCACCAGATTCCTGTGGTCATTGCAAAATAAGTCTCCAGATCACAGTGCTAAAATACATCATCCCTGTATGTTTCCTTTACAGACCTGAACTTAAAACACCTTATATGTCATATTTAAACAGTTTTGGCTCAGAGGAAGACATCAGAGACACAAAATGTGTTTTGAAAAGTTTCATTTTCCTGACTTAAAAGCAACCTGTTGTAACATGCCCACTTCCCCTTTTTTCTTTCTTCTCACAACCTCAACATACCCCCCTGCTCGCCCTCAGGCTGTTTGACCCCCCTGCAGGTTTCTAGCTCTGTGAATGACAGCTACCCATTTCACCTCGATTTTAATTACACTCCAACCCCTCAATTTACCTGCCCGAAACTACTTCAAAGAAAGCTTAGACAGACACAAAAGCTCCTGAACACTGCACTTCCTTTTCTCCATGACCAGCTGAGAGTGTGAATTGAAAGTATAGAGCCTAATCCTGATGCTTTAAGGCTTTTTTAGCTCCGCATGTCACTCAAGAGTCTGTTTATAACTGTGCATTTGTGTTTAAGTACACAGCCTCTGTTATTTAAACGTCGCTCAGAGGCTCTTTGTGTTTAATGTGCAGTCGTGTACTCTCATAAACCTTTTGCATGTGAGCTTGTGCATGAAGATGAGTGTATGTACGTGTGTGTGTGTGTGTGTGTGTGTGTGTGTGTGTGTGTGTGTGTGTGTGTGTGTGTGTGTGTGTGTGTGTGGTGTGTGTGTGTGTGTGTGTGTGCCTTTTGAAGTGCTCACACCTGTTGTAAGCCATCATGAGAGTAATGATTCATCCGATGAGTTGCGTGGCAGAAAAAAGCTCCAGGTCTGTTTACAGTGCGAACACAAAGAAACCAGGGTCACAGGCGTGTCACACACCTCGCCATGCATGTTGTGTGTCCATGTTTGACCTTAACAATGCTGTGCACTCATTCGGTACTAATACATGCACTTGAATTTCACTGTAGTGAGAGAAAGGCAGAATTTCTTGAAAAAGTTTACATGCACAAAGCAAGTTACTGCGAGAAAGTAGGTTACACAGGAAATCGGACAACAACTTTTTATTAAATCTATTCATTATTATGATCATAAATGAATTATTTAGGATTAATTGAATTAATCCATCATGACACTGGCTTGATGAGCAGGAACACCTAAATCAGAGAGACTGACTGAAATGTGATGTGCATTGTTTTTGGAAATATGACTCATGATCTATAGTCTCTCGAAGTGTATGATTCAACTTTTGCCTATGGTCTAGTGTTAAAAAAGCACACAAAAATTGCAATAAATCTTATTATTGAATTGCAATATTTAAGAATCACAATAGACAAATCGGCACCCAAGTTTTGTGATAGTACAGAAGAAGGAGAGCCAGCCCTATTACAAGCTCGAAACCTGTTAACACATGTGCTGGGCCAAGAAATGTGCTTTCTCTAGGAGAAATATTGCTGGGAAATCAGATTTCTTGTTTACATGACACTGAAGGAATCAGATTACTGTAGAAAGCCGACAGTAACCTGGTCACTTAAACATATTGACTGTCTTTGTCATCTTTTTCGCCAGACTGGCACAACTGTTTTTGTGTTTCTGTGAAAACGAGAGAGAAACACGGAGGGAGGGGTGCCTTTATTTAGCCAAGCTTTCACACGTTTCTGATCCCTGTGGGGGGGAAACTGTTCTGAAGTTACACTTGTTAAACAGAGTCTCTGCAGTTTACAGACAAGCTTAGTGATGCTGTAAATCAAGATAGATTCAGGAGGTATCAGTTCTTCAAAAAAAGCTTCTTCTTCTTTATTAGGAATAATGTTCTGTGCCACTTGTCTTCAACCTTTGTGTGCCTTTTTTTAAATATTTTTTTACCTCACCAGAAATAGAAACTCACTTCTCTTGATGAGAGTGAGAGGGAGTAAAAGAGAGAGAGTTTGGCAACTAATTATGAAGGAAGCTATTCAGATTATTCAGATGCTTGCTCTGCCCCCTTCCTCTCCTCCCCCCAGGCAGTGAAGGGTCTTTTCTGTCCCCAGAGAGTGATGTCAGCATGGCCCATTGAAAACAGCCGCCGTGCGCTCTGAGATGAATGCCCTGGCTGAGCACAATGGCCCCAATTTGAATACCACGCGGATATATGCCAGATCGGAGCCCCAACAAAAGAAAGAGGGCTACTCTGCTCCCTTTCAACCATGTTGTTATTTTATTAGAGTCGTAAATTTGCTCCAACCATTTATACCTTTTGTAGTTTTCAAGTGTTTATGGAGTTTGAAACACGTGGACGACCTGACGGGGGTTGCCCCTATTTTGGATTGGATTTTATTTTTGTTGGCTCATAACTGAATGCCGTGGTTGTGTTTGTGTCTGACCGCAGATCTACACGGACTGGGCCAACCACTACCTTGCCAAGTCAGGACACAAGCGTCTGATCAAGGACCTGCAAACAGACGTCACAGACGGAGTGCTGCTGGCTGAGATCATTCAGGTCGTAGGTAAGGAAAACACACATTTGATTCCAAAATCTGCAAAAGGAAGCCAGCTCTGATCATGTGGTGGCTGAATAAAATGTGAAACACGTCACTGGTTACTTTTAAAGATATGACTGACCTTTACCAAAGAAATAGTTGCAGTCTTTTACAAAAGAAGGACAGCATCATGAACTAACAAGCTTTTAATTTAGTTGATGTAACAGAACAAATGCCTTTTAGCTCTATTATCTGGTGTAGTAGTGTCAATTTCAGGATGAGTCATGCAAAGAGTTTATTTATTGTGCAACTGAATAGACTGTGCTGATAGAGTCGGGACAAAACATTATGGTAGATAATGAAAGAGATCATGAGTGAACTTGAATAAGTCGGATGCTTGTTTGCTCCAAAAACGTTCTAATCCCACTCAGAAGCAAAACATGTTTGTTACAATTTCAATTCTTACTCAAAGTTAGTGACTAACAGAAATGAAATGAAACAAACTGCTGAGAGGATAGAAGCATGTACTACTATATAATAAGTTGTTAATGTGTCAATCAACTTTTCAGGACCTAATGATGCAAATCTCATTGTCCAATTGACCAACATGTATTTTATCCAAACAAATAAACAAAACATTTCTGTGTCATTACCCTGAATTGAATAGGAAAGTTTGTAATTCTTCAACAGAAGTTAAATGCTCCAATGTGTTCACATGACAGCAGGACTGTGAAGACATTCAACCTGGTTGCGGCTGTTAAAGTGGGCTGCTCCTATGTGTGTTTGACCCCCCCTCACACTCATCTGTGTCATCATAAGTCTTGTCATTTCGTCTGGCCGTCCTCAGCCTGTCATTTCATCTGCCGACAGCCCCGAGGCTGACACAGGCTCCGACACCAGCTGACCGGTGACTCAGCATGTCACTGACAGTCTGTGCTCCCAGCTCTTCCCTCTCGTCTCTGACCCAGATTTATACTTCTTGTGCTTCGTACAGCTTAATCTGAACAGAGAAGAGTCTCACTGTTCTTAGACTGTAGCTGTTGCATGTGATTCGTTTTTTGAGAGTTAGATCCGGCGAGCAGGCATCAGAGGGCGTTTTATACACTGTATGTGAAATGTATTTACATCACATTCTTGAGCTCATACCTTTTCACACTGGCTCCATATTCCAGGGGTGTAGTTGCTTCAACTACAGCCATAGTCAATCCTGCACACCTGGATGAGGACTGTAGAGTAGCTGAGATTGTTGTAAGTGGAATACAATGGAGCTTTTCTTAAAACTGGAACTAAACATTATGTTAGTGTATTATTTAACCGGTAATTAATAAAAAAGCTTAGATTGAACTTAATTTGCTCTTTTGATATTGTGATGTTTGAATGGATGCTGAACAGGAGCTGTAAAGAAGTGGACAGGAAGATTGAAATCCACCTGCAAAGTATCAATAATCTGCTGATTGTTTTCTGGTTCATTTTGTGCTTAAATATGGATCCATATTGAAGCAGTCTGTCTGGCTGGCTTGTGTTCCTCCAGTCATTGATTTTTCTTATCACCAGTACAGAACCTGAACCTCCTCCTGGCCCACAGACTTTGTTTGGGGATCAGGAACTAAAATTTAAATCTGCTTTAACAGTCAAAATGGAGTTCCCTTAAAAGGTTTCTGCATTCCTGAAAATGTACCTGTGTTCCTGAAAAAAAGTTCCCGCGGTCTGAACGTGTCACCACGTCATCGCCTCAGCCAGTGCCATTTCTATTCTCACAACTTCAAGCCTACATGCAATATATACACTCTGACAGCTGACCTCTGCTGCTCTGCTCTCACATTGAAACAACACGCACCAAAGCGATTCATTCACCTGTTCTGCCCTGCTGCCTTCTGTCCGCTGGGAAAACCTCACACCACACAATCGCTGGTGAAACTGGAGCAGCCTGCTGGGGTAGGAGGCGGCTCATACTGGGACCGAATGTGTCCCGTTTAGCTATTTGACCAACTCCCGCTCAAGGTCAGCATTTTGGTATTTTGGTACACCTCCATATCGAGGTCATCTTCAAAGTTCTTATGAACTGTCCTTGAGGCGACCGTGAGGATCATCTTTCAGCAAGTGTCAACCTGATCTGTGACCTTCCAAGATATTTAGCTTTGTCCTCAGCTCCCAATCTTGGGAAAATGTGTCTGGTTGTTGCTTTTTTTTATTTTGGGAACATTTATTTTGTAAGTGTGTATCTCAAAATCACAGAGTCTCTTGTGGGTGTCAGCACACAAACCAGAGCCAACAGTAGCAGTGTTAAATCACTGATCATTTGACATGTTTGTTTAAGTATGGGATACTGTTTGACATGTTTTTGCCAATATACTCATCATGATGACGCATTTATTTTAAAGAATAGAGTTTGATGGAGATTAACGTTTTTTTCCCCACATTATTTTGCTGATGTTCCAGTAAATAGACAGGGACATGTTGTTTATACAGCATAGAGAAAGTGGCTACAACTACCTATCAGCTTTTCTTACAATTTTTGATTGAGTCAAGCAAACCAAATAAAGTCAGACGTTATTTTTCAGAAGAAAAACAAAGTGAACGCATCTACCCTTCAATTGGCTATTGCTGCATCTTATTACTGGTAATTTGAGTTACTATTTTCAGTTTAAATCAAGAAAATCAGTTGTTGGTTGAACTACTTACAATACGTGGACATGTAACCGGTGACGGGGTCACAATCCAAAAAGTTTGGGAGTTAGTTATTTGTGTGTATTAGAAGGAAGTTGACAAGGACACCTTAAAAGACACTACGGGGAGAAGAGTATCTTCTCACAAGGTAGGTTGTGCAGTACGTGGTCCTGAGGTGGAGCTGCATGGTGGGCCCCACTGGGCCTCCTGATGCAGTAGGCTGTGCTGTTGGCACAGTTGTCAGCTGTGAGCCGACTGCCGTGTCTCAGCTGCTGTGGGCTGGGCCTCTAATAGACGGGAGGAATCCTCGACACAACACACACACGCCCCCCACAGAAGCAGCACACATCTCAGCCGGGCCCCCAGCGGCCCCGTTCCCATTTGCTGTGACCAGATAGTGTTTCATGTCTCTGCGGGAGGGGAGACGAAGGGAGGGTGGGGGGGTCACAGTCACCGGCATGAACACCTCTGCTCTCCTCAGTCAGCCAGCAACTGTCTGGGACACACACAGAGGGATCTCAACTGGAAATAAAAGAGAGGATTACATTAACCAAACACGCCTGAAAAGAGTTTTCATTCTCTCTTCTTTTATCTCTCTGTCCCTTCCTCCTCTTTCTGTCTCTCCTCAGCCAATGAGAAGATCGACGATATCAATGGCTGTCCCAAGAGCCGTTCTCAGATGGTAAGTGACCTTCTACGTTTGTTTTGATAGAACGTTGTGAAATTTACCTCAGTGTGTGTGTGTGTGTGTGTGAAGTAACACACCTCTTTGATGTCCCATCTCACCGCTCCATGCGGCCCTCGCTGGGAGCTGCGGTGCAGAAGTCACTGGTGAATAGTTGTAGATGGGAATAGTTAGTCCATTTATTTTTACTCTTGTGGTCTTGCGGGCTGCCGTCCGTGGAACCTCTGGCTCAGACTTCTGGCAGTTGGCGCTCAGTTGAAAGCATCACAGACTTTGGTTTTGGGGCCAGTTTTGCCTCATCTTATTACACTTGCAAAGGAGTCAGCATTCCTCTCATCTCCAGTAGTGAAAGCAGGCTGGGAGCATCGGCGATGATGACAAAGAAAATGTTTGCACCCAGTTACGATGATGATTTTGTCTACAGTGACATTTACCGCATATGCAAGTGGGATTTTCCTTGTGTTGCTGCTGGTGGGATTTCAGTGCTTTCACAGTTTTGTGTTCTCTATGGGAAATGAGCCGACAGTGCCCAGGGCAGGGCTGCCCTCGGCTGAATGTGAAGGGTCGTAAATTGGGCCAGTGTGCCAGCTGGGGGGGCTATTTTTGGCCACCAGCCAGACTACTGAAGCCTCTCAAAGCACCAGAGAGAGAGAGAGAGATACACACCCATAGTTAACAACTGAGGAGGAGGTGGAAGCACAGCTGATCCCTGAACCCTTTTTCATAACCCACATGGAGCCATAGTGCTATACTTAGGAGGAAATCCTGTTGTTCAGTTTGATTTCTAGTGCTTTTGTAGAATTGCATAGTGCTCTCTTTTCATGTTTTGATGGGAGTTTCCATGTTCTGCCCTATTAGACGTTTTCATTGTCTTGGTAATACCGGCAATTCTCCACCTTTTGTAGAGAATAAAGCCTCCAAGTGTATTCATCAGGATCTCTTCTCAATTTATCATAATTGAAAATGTAGAACTTAAAGTTCAACTTAGTCTGGCTGTCTTTGGGCTACTTGACTTCACCAAGCCAAACAATAGCCATCCTGGATAACCGGTGTGTCCTGAAACTGGTCATCGACCGGCTCAGTCAAATCTGTGTTTTTTCTGTCAAGCTACAAGCGCGTTCATGCGAGAGAGGCACAGCTGTAAGTTACAAGCAAGATTGTCACAACCGTGAATGAAGTACTCAGTATGAAAGGAGATACCCCTGGGGGAAAAAATGTTGTAGTGACAACAAAACCTGATACTGAAGGAGGTGAAATGTGTACAATATGACCACACAACTAGAAGAGAATAAGAAGCTATAGAAACACTAGAACTTATTTCCAAATAATTTCCTGTTTATCCAAGTAACATAAGTCTGTTTCTCTGCCAAAGCAGAGACAAAAGGAGAAGAAAAGCAGTTAATGCCCGATTGGGTCTGTCTCACTAAAATGTTGTATTTATAATTTAGTGGGAGGTAATTAACTGCGCGTGGGTTATTTTTCTAATAAAAGACAACAGTAGGGAAAGTTTATATTTCCATTCATCATCACAAAGTTGCTTCATGTTATTCTGAGCTCCAGTGATAGAATAATAGTGTTAAAGCATTCTCACTGTCAGAAATCCCCAATTTAAATTCATCTGTAATTGTCATTATTATATTTAGTGTAATAAACTATCCCTCCCTATCCCTAAATTACCTATTGCTCTTCATTACTTGTCACTTTATTTTAAAGTCAGTGTGTTTGTACATGTCGGGATACCAGCTTCATGATAGCAGAAAACCCGAGTTAAGCCCAAAGATAGCTGGCTTAACCCACTTATCTGGCTTCATGGCTTCATGGCACAGGGTCCTCATGTACAGTAAACAGTCAATTACTACTGTAAACCTTTTTATATCATCAGAAAACAGTTAGTTCTTGTTAACTGTTCTTGTATTTAAAAAAATCCTCTTCAATCAATTTTTCGAGTCAAGCTTTTGGATGTTGGGATCATTTTCTTTACAGTTGGATTACAGGCGAGCACCAACAAAACATAATTCATTTACAAACAAACAGACTGCAAATCCATCACTCTCTATACTATTTCCCCCCTTCTGTTTGAATATTATATAGATTTAGTCTCTGTTTCATTACAGAAGTACATGTATGGAGTCACACTCGAATATGGCTCACTCCCCTCCGTACTCACTGTCCCACTCACTATCAATTAGGCCTTTCCCATTAGCGCTGATTATGCCCCCCAGTCACCTGTAATTGAGCGTTTTGTACTCTTTAGTCTGGCCATCTCTCTGTGGTTTTGTTGTGCTGTTATCAACATCCTGTGTTGCCCCCAACCCCACGCTGTCATCTGCAAACACAGCAGCTAAAAGAAGATTGCAGGATACTTTTGAGACAAATCAAGTGGTTCCAAATATATAATATGCCTGTGATTGTGTCCTAGATGTTTATAGATGCTGTGTGTGTGTCAATCAAGAGGGAAACAAAAAGTAATGTTATAGCGTGCATTCAAGCAGTGTGATATTGTTTATTGGATAATTGCTGTCAAAAACTGCTTTTATTGTGCATGGATAAACTCAGATGCTGCAGTTTGTGAGTATTTTTGGATCGCTGCGTATAATCTCAGTAGGTTTGTCAGCTTAAAAGCAAAATCTGACGCACTCAAGCAGTGCTAAGGGCAGGTGCAACCGCAGTCATTATGCAAATATCTGCTTTGTGTGTTGTAGTGCTGTCAAAACAAACACACACAAACACACACACACACGGGTCCTGAGAGTTTAGTTGGCAGCTGGGGTTAAGGAGTATGAGAGCCCACTTTTACTGCACTTTGTTTCATTGCATTCAAACCCCCAAAGCTTCCAAAGCTGCTGCCAATTACCACCACTTAACTTAACCTCTGTCGCTAAACGAATAAACATGGAAATAAGCTCCATCAGTGGAATAAACCGTGGAGCTCTCACCTCTCACTCACGCTAGCTGATTAGCATGCTGGCTGTCCGGCCCGAAGTGAGAGGCTGTTTTTACAACTGTCGCATCCTCATTAAACGGACCCCCATCATTGGGTCATTCCTTTGCCACCCAGTCAGGCTCTGTTTGTGTTATGTGTGTGTGTGTGTGTGTGTGTGTGTGTGTGTGTGTGTGTGTGTGTGTGTGTGTTTGTTTGTTTGTGTGTGTGGGTCCAGCCCAGAGCGAGGGTGTTGATTTGACACCGAGCTGTTAAAACCACACAGGATGCCACAGACACACACAGAGACACACACACAAACATGCACGCGGTGGCTCATCCAAGTAGCACGCATTAATGCAGCAGCTTCGGAAATTAACTAGAAATAGAACTAGTAATTAAACACGGCCTAACGAGAAATGTTTTTATCAGCCAAACATTTCAGCATCCTCATTTATTCAGTGCACCATTAAAATCTAGGAGTGGATTCATTTTACTGTTTACTTCAGATACTATGAGCCAACTTACTGAATGTAGTTTAAATGAGACACTGTTTCCTCAAAGAGATGTTGTTGTTGAGTTTTTGTGAAGGGACAGGTTGAAGGATTCGGCGGCATGTAGAGGGGAAATTGCAGATTAGATTACGCCTTTCAAGCGTGTAGGAGGAACTATGGTGGCTGCAAAACTTCAGAAAAACACGAAAGGCCCTCTCTAGAGCCGGTGTTTGGTTTGTCTGTTCTGGGCTACTGTAGAAACATGGCAGTTCAACATGGTGGACCCGCTCGCCCTGATGGTGATCTAAGTATCTACAAAAATTGGATGACCTGACCTATTAAATCACATTATCTCATTGGCCTCAGCAGATGACATTTTGGACAATTAATACCTATATTTATATTATAAATGTATAATCCATTACATATATATTTACAAATTCATGGATAAGCCACGCAGTGCTTTATACTGTGTGTCTCTACTGGATATTGAGGTAGAAATAGACAGTACAAGTCTGGGTTTGTACCTGTCAAAGGGTTTCTGTCTTGGTTTGTTGGGCTTTTTGCCGTTGTTGGATAGGAACTGAAGAGAGAGAATTGATGACATGCAGCCCTTGACTGGAACCCCTACCTCCGGGATAAAGACTCAGCTTTAGTGCATGGTGTCTGTGCTCCACCAGGTGAGCTGCCAGGGCGCCACACACACTCTTGGGTTTAATTATGGCCTGTATTCTTAAAACCCTGTTTGCCGGACTGGTTTATCCTTTCCAACCTGCATATTTTCTACTGCTGCAAAAGAGAGAGAGGGAGAGGTGAGGAGGAAGACTGACAGACACACACACACACACACAGGTAGAAATCAGCAGGACCAGGTGTTCAAAGGGCTGCATGAAAAACAGACTGAAGGAAACTTCAGCAGCCACGGAGGGATGTTATATGAGGATACAACTCTTCGACTGCATGTCAAGCTCTTTGCTCATACACCGTGATTCTGCCCTGACAAAAGAGCTTTTCTTTGTCATTCAACCTGTGTTTCACCTTCAAGTGCAGTGTCAATTAAAACTGCCACACAGTTTTTACCAGACGGGAACACACCTAATATTTAACCTGAGTGCACACAGTTGTATGTGTCTCTGTGTAGCTGTATTCTCTACAGTGAAGATCACACTGGTAGATGGTTGCTTTTTCTGACGCAGATCAATTTTAGTATTTTTATAGATTTTGAAACGTTCTGCTGGTAAGCACGACAAGACCCAGATGTTTTATAAATGATTCAACAGGCTGGTTAATGTTTGATCAAAGGGAGCGGTACTTTCTGTGTGTGTGTGAGAGAAAGAGAAATCCCCAACTGTGTCAGCTGGTCAGAACTCAGGTGATCACATGATGGACTGAAAATAACAAGCAATCACAGAAACAGTTTCCAAGCAACCAAATATACCAAACCCCAAATCGCAATTTCAGAAGCATGGACCTTTATTGGCAGACTGGAGACAGTTTGTCTTCCACACGAAGGTCACAGAGCCCCGGGCAACCTAAAAACAGCACCTAAAGGGGGTGGACACAATAACACTGCGTGAATAATGCAATCATATACCTGCAATAATGATGATTTTTTTCCCCGAGATGTGATCGCATGATGCATTGCGAGGTGTTCTTGTTATTTTGTCCACCTCTTGCACATACAGCGCACACAGACATACTGGGCTCAGTTGTTGCATAAGTAAGTCATCTGTTGCAATAACAGTTAGTCCATTCATAGGAGGTATGACACAACAGTTTATAAATTATACTCATTCCAAAACCCTCAACCTTTGAACAATGGGGCTTGTTTTTAAATGAAAACAAATTTGCAAAGGTCTTCTGAACAAGCAAAGACATCCCTAAAGACAACAAATTAAAGCAGCTTTGCCTAAATTATTCTGTACACAGTTCGGCAGGGAAATGTTGATGTAGTCAGCTTGTTTTTTATTTGTGAAAGCAGACAGTGTCAGCCTGAGTATAATTAGCAAAATGAAAAACAAAAATAAAGAATAATAAATCCTATAGGAGGATGCACACTGTGAACATAATGTGATTAAAGACATGAATAAAAATGCATTTAAAGAAGCAGTAAGACAGACTATGCTGCCTGAAGTCAATATGTGTGATCTGGCATCATGGTGTGTATCATAACTGCCGGTGCATCATATTTTATCAATAAGCAGTGAAAACCAGCACTCCTCTGAGGTGCAGAAACCTCTGCACACATTTTTCAGTCGATTGAGAGAGAATTATTGAGGTAGATGTCAAAGTTCAGCAGGTGAGCTGGTAGCTGTAATGTGTGAAACCTCTTGAGAGTGAAAGTATGCGTGGGCAGATACTGACAGCTTTAACCACACAGTCAAAAACACACACACACACACACACACGTATATATACAGCTACACACACACAAACTGTTGTCTCACAACCGTGTTACGTGATCAGATTCCACAAAACCCAACAGTCAAATGATGGAGAGCGTTCTGCATTAAAGCTGCTGATGTCAGATGGGAGTGGCAAGAAACTGGCCCAATATTGTGTTTTTCTGAAATCAGATATTAGCCAATCATGTTGTTTAGTGACAGTGTAAAGGAGGTTGTAGTGTTGGTTCATTTGTCCAGTAATGCTTTTCTGGAAACGAATTCACCGTTTAAAGAATAATTCCAGTTTATTACAACTTGGGGCTTATTTTTGTAGTTCTCACAGTTCATTGAACTCATTAAAATGAAGTTAGACGGCTAAAAACACAAGTTAGTCATTCAGACAGGTTTTAAATAAGGTTAGCCAAACTTATTTGGAGAAGTGGTGTGTTGTTGCTAAAGAACTTGTTAACATTTACAGACCTACAGGAACAATAATCAGTGCAGATTAAGTTGATACTTTTAATGCTGTCTCTGAGGCTTTTTGACAAGAATAAGGTTCAAGGCAAAACAAAATTGTAAGGTTTTGAAGTTAAAACTGTCAAGTTTGAATACAGGAAAGCATTGCTTGCTTATGATCAGCTGTAAGCTTGGTTTAACTTTGGTTTGGTTGAAAGATATCGGCCTCAATATCAGCCTTCAAAAGCTCCTATCAGTCAAATCCTGCTTCAGACACACACACACACACACACACACACACACACTCCCTCTGTCCCTCCCTCCTTTCCCCTCTCTCTCTCTCTCTCTCTCTCTCTCTCTCTGTCTCTGTCTCTCTCTCACACTCCCTCTTTCTCTCTCTCTCTCTCTCTCTCTGTCTCACACACACACACAACAATAGCATCCGTGTGATGGAAAGAAGTGTTTACTCAGAGGGCTGTCGGCTGGCCAGCCCCACGCTGCTGCCGGAGGCCGGAGCGGAGCAGGAGGTGACGGTGGCCTGGATGGAGGTGTGAGGTCCGTCAGAGCAGTCTCACTGCAGGAACAGATCACACATCCAGGCAGGTAGGAGTTAAACCAGTGGCGTCGTTCTGTTTCTTTAAGGATTTGTTGTGGATTTCTCTCTGGGCTTGTTTACAGGTATTTTATTATCAGTAGAGTTTTAGAAGGGAATGAACAAGAGTATTCTCCTCTGTGTTTTCTTGATTTAGTGGTCTTACTCTTTCGATGGCGTGTTTCTTTTTGAGCACAATTTTGTCGTTTTACTTTTACTTGAGTATCTTTTCAGTTGTCGTAACACTTTGTGGAGAACAGAGGAATAATGGATGGACGTACATTATAGAAAACACTGTGTTGTTGATCCACATCATATTTCTGGTTTCATTTAGTTGTTTGGTGGTACCGTTTTCTTATTCCTGTTGATATCTGGTTAAACAAGATGAAAAGTAAATATGTCTTTAGTCAACAATAGTTGTAATGGTTGATTATTGTGTAATTTAATGAATAACTGTTCTTTCATTAACTGGTTAAGATTCAAAAGTCCAATGTCTAACATTTAGGAGGATCTATTGGCAGAAAAGTAACATAATATTACAAACCAAACACTGGCTTAAGGTAGGGCCTTTCGTAATCAGAGAGGTGAGGCGACAGGAAATGTCAAAGGTGGAGGGATGACATACAACAAAGGTCCCCAGTTGGATTCAAAGTGTGGATGCTGCAGTAAAAGAATACACAGGAGAGGACTATTTAGAGGAAAACTCATAGATAAACTGATTGGTTATTTAACATATAGACCTATATGGAAGATCTCAGGCTCTGTCACTGATGGCAGATTGTTGATCTGGATAGTGTTCCAATGGCTTTTCTGAGCTCTGGTCCCTGCAGGTTTTAAATAGCAAGAGGTTTCAGTATTTATACCCCCTGTGAGGCGGGACTTGGGAGCATCTCAGCAGGACGGGCCTGGCATTTATGATGGGGTATCTTAATGAACCATATTTTCTGCAGGCTGCTGCTATTTAAACTTCAACTTCTACCAGGGAATTTGGGCCAGTCGGGGAGTGGTGCAGGCACTTTAGTCCGGAGGTATTAAAGAAAGTCTCTCTGGGTATGTCAGTGAGGTTAAAGGGATATTTCAGAGAGGTTTATTTTTAGGGAGCCTGTGGTATTCGGAGAGGGCCATAGTCTGCATTCCTGCTGTTCCTATGTTTTCTGCTGTATCACCTCAAAGGATAACATATGTCAGCCCCTCTAACAGCTGTTTCTGGGGTCAGAGGTTACGGAAATGACAGCAGGGTCAGCACTGCTGTTTCAGTGAGACCAGTGACCGGAAGTCCGCCAGCCTCTTCACGCACAAGCATGGCTGAGATAGACATGGAGCTTAAATTAGGAGTAGAATAAGTAGTACTAATCAAGTATAAGTGTGGTACAATAGTGAAGGTAGTCATTTGTAATCCCATAAATGATACAGCAAGTAGTAATCAATCGTTGTGTGTTTACTAATAGTCCAGTAGTAGATAGACGTGGTTAAAATCTGGTTTTGGGTATACATGAATGTGTAGTGAACAGTTATTAGTGATCATATGGCGGATTCGGCAAATGATAATCTGGTTAGTAGTTTATGCGTTCATAGCATATATTGTTGGTAGCAGATGTCACTAGTATTGATATGGTAACACTTGCTTTTGCCCTAGTTGATGGAAGTTGAGTAGTATCTAATAGTAAGGTGGGAGAGGATGTAGTCAATAATATTGTGATAGTAAGTGTAACTAGTAGCAGTATGGTGTATGTGTCTAGTGCATGTACAGTTAATTGATAAAAATGTGATGTGATTTACTGTGGTACTGGATGTAACTAATATTAATACAGCAGTGGATGTAATGTGTGACTAATAGTGAAATAGTAGTGGATGAAACTAAATGTGACAGGCTAGTGGATGGAAGTAATATAAAAGTAATAGTGGTGGTAACTAATAGAAGTAAGCTTGTAGGTGTGAGTAGCACTAAAGAAGTAGTGAGAGTGGATTTAGTAGGCTTATTGATGTGGATTCATAGATTTTGTAGTAACAGTACGAACAGCAGTCAGTAGACGTTAATGTATTTTCACAGAGGCGGATGTAAATGAGCTTTTACTCCAGCTTCTCACCTCACAGCCGGATACTTCCTAACAGGAGAACCATAGAGGGAGCTGTAGGTCAAGCTATATTTAGTCGGTGCATATTAAGTGTAATCATGTCATTAATCTTTAGCGAGCGGGACCCTCCCGTTTGCAGCCCACACCCGGCCTCGTTTATAAAGGACACAGTTCATATGTATTTTAGTTTAGAAACCGCTTGGAGTATCACTGCTCTATATCTGTACTCCCTTGGTTGTGAGGATTATATTTGAGCTGTTGTTTTTTCACAATGGGCTAGTTGTACAAACCCATTCAGTTATAAATCTACTCTCACTTGTAATAAATGTCATGCTAAAAGAGATTTACCACCTCTTTAACCTTTGTGCATACAGTAAAATGCTTTAATGTCCATTTCACAGTCAATTCTTTAGTTAATTGCTTTGCCTAGAGTACCACCTTACAGTCTGCCACTGTATGTAATATGAGAGAGCAACGGCTGTGCCATATTGATATCTTTTTTGTGTGTGTGTGTGTGTGTGTGTGTGTGTGTGTGTGTGTGTGTGTGTGTGTGTGTGCGTACCTGCTGTGTTTGCTCATCGAAAACAACAGTTGGTAAACTTTGATCGCTCATTCATCTGCAGTGACTCTGCTTGATGACTTGTTTTATGTGGTTTACTTTGTGATTACGTGGGCCAGCCAGCACACTCGGTGTATAATGGGTCACGTGGGCCCTAAACAAAGCCCGTCTGCCTATCAAATCCTCTCGCAGTCCAGTGACAGCTCAGCAGTCTGTTCCGGTTGCCAAGGCTGCTGTCATAGCAACTTAGTTGGAATAGATGGTTTGATTCTCTGTTGCCCTGCTGATAAAAGTCTGCCTGGTTTGAATCCTGTTTTGACTATGTCACCATGTGGCAAATGTTAACATCCCATACCATTTCCTTTGGTTGGAGGTGTAGCCTATCTGATGCATCTACTTTGAGCAATTCTGTGAGCAGTTTGATGGGATTCCACCTACAGTTATCAAGTTGTTATTCTCCTCATGGACTATCAGTGAATCAGCATTATTGTCTGTTATGTGCAGATCTGGATGTAGATGCAGTTTAAACTGATTGAGATGCCTTATCAGATGTAAGCATTTTTATGAGAAGTTTCTAAAATTTGAAATGTATGGTCACTGAAATAAAAGTATTTACCCCCAAAAACAATCCAATGAACATAAACAGATTTCGTTTGCCATTAGCAGCTTATTTTTCAGTATCAAATCAGTGAATATTGAAGGATATAACATCTTTCATCCCAACATTTTCATCCGTGTCAGTGTTAATGTTCAGCACCTCTTTCTCGCAAATTGTAACAGGTTAGTACATTTTGTGCTGCCAACTTTCCTTTGTAGATCAGATTTGTAGATGTTCACTCCCAGTTTTGCCATCACACTCTCAGGAGAAGCGTGCTAAAGACAGACCAGCGCGCTTCCTCAAATTATACAAATATGCAAATTCACATGGAAATGTGCAGGGTGCAGTGTCTTACAGCTGTGTCTGTGTCTCTCTGTCCAGATTGAGAACATCGATGCCTGCCTCAGTTTCCTGGCAGCCAAAGGAGTCAACATCCAGGGTCTGTCTTCAGAGGGTAAGCTGGACTTCTGCTTTCACTGGAACAAGAGAGGTAGACTCCAGACCTAGGTCCGGGTCAGGCCTAGCTGCTAAACAAATGCCCTTTGTGCTACGGGAGAAAAAAAAGATAAAGAATGGCAACTTGATACATTGAGGCATTTGTATTGGCAAGTTCTTTTGCCAGGACACACTACATTAATGCCAGACAGTACACATTAAAATATGTATGCTCGATTACACTACATATAGAACCAATGTACCGGAAAGCTCACAACAGTGCAGTGTTTAAATGTAGTCCACTTCAAAAAAAAAGATTGATGCTGGCTTAAATGCTTACATCCTATTATTCACAAGGAACCTAGAAACAACAATAGTAATGCTTCTATATTTGGGCTGAACAGTGTATTAGTGAGACAGTGATCCCTCACAGCAAGAATGACATTGGGTCAATTATCTATTCTGTATGGAGTACATGTTCTCCAAATATTATTATTAAGTTTATAATATTTTAAATTTAAAGTTATATTATAAGTGAGTTTTGTTGAATAAAGCCAGCAATGGAC
Source organism: Dicentrarchus labrax (assembly GCF_905237075.1). Lineage (NCBI taxonomy): Eukaryota > Metazoa > Chordata > Actinopteri > Moronidae > Dicentrarchus > Dicentrarchus labrax. Next base: position 6,333,849 of record NW_026136719.1, read on the forward strand.
AGCAAATTAGATTGTATTTGTTGTGTTTTCAGGCTGCTGCTGAATACAGCTTTGTAAGAAAATGCCAGGACGTTCACTTAATTGTATCAATGCCAGATGTAGAAGCTAGTCCGCTTATGGCTTGCATCTTCTTCTAAACAGTAAACAGTTCAGTTAAAGCTGGTATAAATCTGTGGAATTCAACTGAAAAACATGCCACCAATGGCATGAGATTGCTGGAAGCTCTTTTGTGACCATTAAAGTCAAATGTATAATTTTCTTTGCTCACATTACATTTCATTCCAATACACTGCCGGCTTAATTTTGTGTATAAATGTATAGTATAAATGAGACTTTCTGCCTGTGATACTAAATATTAAGTAAGCATGGAAAGGCAATTAAGGAATGAGTCATTATCACAATATACCAACAGTATCTCAATAGACCGTAGAAGCTGTAGTCATAGAGCTGTCCTGAAGCATAAAGTTAGTAGCTTTAGTTTCTTAGCACAGAACATCCCTGCAGCTGTCATCATGCACGGTTGAAGTAACATAATTTCTCTACAGCTTTTGTCTCCTTTCTTCACCTCATCTGCCTTTTTCCTTATTAATATTCCACACTGTCCTTTTCCCTGACCCAGAGATTCGGAATGGTAATCTGAAAGCCATCCTCGGCCTCTTCTTCAGCTTGTCCCGCTACAAACAGCAGCAGCAGCAGGCACAGCGGCAGAACTCCCAGCCCTCTCTCCCTCCCGCCGCCCAGTCCCAGAGCACACACCCTCCCCTGAGCCAGCAGAGCAGCGCCCCGGCCCAGCTCAGCCACTCTCCGCATGGGACTCCTGCCCTTACAGCCCAGAAAGCAGCACAGGCCGAGATGCAGTCCAGGTGAGGCTCACTGGCCCGTTCATGCAAACTCTGGAAACTGGAAGCAATAGAAATGTAACCTTGAAACTGGGTGAATGGGTTTTGTTTCCTCTGTATTCTTCACTTTCTTGCTGTTGCTGCTATTCTAATCCATCATTTTGTCATTTCAATCTCCGTGTTCACACTTCCTGTCATTTATAACTGTAAACCTGACCTCTCCGTCTCTGTCCTCTTCCATATATCCCTTCTCTTTCCTTCTCCTCTAGGGATGGGTCTCAGAGTAAACTACTCAAGTTTTCCCTTGGTCAGAAAAAGACCTCTAGGTCAGCTTCACCTGCCTTTCTGTTTTCTTGCTCCTCCCCTCTCTTTCCTCCACCACACCTCCTATCCCTTCCCATTTCTGGAAATAAGAAAGTAGAAATTGCCCCTAATCAAGGATAAGATTTCCTGGTCGTGTAATGAGTTTCATGTTGTTTCTTTGTCCGTGATTAAGGGCAATCTCTACTACAAGCACTATCTAATATGCATGAGTGGTAGTGTTGAGCAGATAGGAACTAAAGCTCCAGGCTTCATTTTCGGACGTCCCTGTCTGTCTGGCAGCGCGCCTCATTTGGCAAGCCTGCTAAATGGGCTGTGAAAGACCTTTAGATAACCCTTAAGTAAGTGTGTATGTGCTTGTGTGTGTGTGTGTGGGTTTGTTTGACAAGCACATCCCCCATATAATGTGACATTAATAATTAACGCAGAGAGAATCTGTGGCAGTGGAGTAATAATAATACTGTGTTGTTCAAATTTATCTGGTGTCTTTGCCTCCTTTTTAGCATGCAGTGTCTCATTATGTGATGATGCACCTTGAAATTGGATTTAGGATGTGGTTTTGCATGCTGCCCATCCCAGATTCTGTTTGCATTGCACCTGCCCCACACCAGCTCCTCTCCTGAGCAATGCAATGGCCCCACCTTCTGGTCAGCATGTGTAATTACAAGATGAAGAGTTTAGCTTCTCCTGGTGTTTTTCAGTCGAACATGGCTAAAATTTTCTCTCAAATGCCTCAATCAGAAAATATACAGATATCCTCAAATCAAACAGCATGCGTAAGTTTTTTTTACTTCTAATGGATTTAAAAGAAGTAAAAGGCTTATATATATTCTTATTTTCTGTTTTATTTGTTTCTTTTTTATGAGCTGCGGTTTGACAAAACAAATGTCTTAAATAAATGAATCAACCTCTGTTTCTGAGATAATGTGCACTGGAATTGAACAAATATGATAAGAGATCTCTTCCACATCACTACCATTCAGTCATTCGCAGGACAAACACAGCCAATGTGAAAAAATCTAAATGGAAGACAGTGCTTGCAGCACACATAAAAAACAACTTTAGACCAAGGTAAAAGGAAGCATAAGTAATATAATCACTTTAAAATACATGTTTGAATAAAAACCTAGAAGTTTTAAGATAGTTCAGAGCTGAGTACCGGTGCACTGCAAGCCTTGGAACTTTATTCTTTTTGAGCAAATATGATAATTATGTGGCGAAAAACAACAGTGTCTGAATATAAATTGAGAGGAAACAAAGGGCAGAGATGTGTCTGAGAGTGCTGTCCTCGCTCAATGCCCACAGACACATTCGTTTTGACACATTGCCCAAGCCCATATTCAAATTTTGAAATATATAAAGTTTTTTTTATAACCGTCAAATCAAATATTTCTTCTATACACTGTCAGTCCAAAGGGGGAAGGGAATAGACTGACTGGTCGTGCCATAATTGAAAACCAAATGGTCTCAGGCTACTCTTGACAAAATAATGCAGTAAAACTTATTACCTCGCAATGGCCAGATAAATAATTGCCAGTCAAAGTGAATGGCATGCCGGAAATGAGAGTTCCATAATGTAAACGAGAGCTGAGACTGAGAGCTGTAATTTTGCTTATCAGCATCCACCTCACAGTCCCAGGATGATGATGATGATGTCGCTGCTGGTGAATTAGCATTTCATTAGCAGTCTCTTTGCCACGGCCTGGTTTGATTGCAGCTTGGCTCACGGGCCTCACCAAAAGCAACAGACCGACTTACAATGTGGAATTAATGTGTCATAAAATTCACCAAGGCTTATCCACGGCCAGTATATCCTGTCTAATCCATGCAGGGAAATAAAGGGGCAGGACATGTAATCTGAGGCTGCTGAGCTCACAGCTCCCCTGGGACCTGCACTTTGTCAGCCTGTCCATTCATATATGTCCATGTAGTTGTGAGCTCATCTGTCTCCATGAGATTACTGCAGGTGTACATAGGGAGGTGGGGCCAAGCAGAGCTGGAAGAAAGGCAAACAATAGTTGAGTATATATTTGTTCAGGTACTGTCTGTACCTTCTAATCCAAGCCACTGACTTTTAGCCTGAAGATGATCCAGACGTAAACATGTAACGTGGGAACATTCGCTGAGTCTAAAATAGTACAAAGCATAAAGAAAGTAGGCAAAAATCCCAGCAGCAAGATGGCTAGTGAGTGGTTAGTTTAGTCATGGATTTGTGGTAGACTCAATGGAGGTCAAAAAAAGTGTATATCATGTATTCAGCAACTCTCTGGATGTTGAAGTGCGTCAATTTCCTCGGGCATTGACTGAAAATTCACATTGTGAAAAATGCCCATTTTTCCGCACTTTTCTTACTATAGTGACATGGTGCCTAGTCAAAAAACAGAAAAATAATGTAAAATGAATACTTTTTGCCATTGTTTGCACTTGCCTGAACCGTGTGACATTCGTGTTATACATTTTGGACGACACACTTTGTGTGTTTGCGTTGTTGCATACGTTTCTTGCACATGCAGAAGGATGAGATGCTCTACAAGTGCCAGTTAACCTTTGCAGCGTGTTCCGTCTGTTCACGTAAAACGCTTACTGTAATAAATCTGCAGCTCTCCTCTACCTGCATGGTCCCTGTACACTCAGTCCTAATTAAGCAATGCCCTGGATGGCCTGGATCTGTGCTTGTCCCAGCAGAATGCGTTACAAACCTGCAGTAGCCGAATTTGTTCCCTCAGTGTGTGAGATGAGGGAGTATTCAGAAGTTCTCATATCGCCTTTAGTCATCAACAAACTCAGTGTTTGTCCTATTTATGCCCCCTTTCTGTCTTTCCTCCTTTCTCTTCTTTACTTCCCTCTCTCTCTTTCTTTCTCTCTCTCTCTCCATCAGACTTCCTGGCCCCTCGGCGAGGGTGTCCACTGCCGGCAGTGACATCCCTCCAAGAGGCTCGGTCAGTGCTGCTGGGAACCGACGCAGTCAGGGCTTCAGTGACAAGACCAAAGCCAACTCGCACCTGAACAAAGGTAGGCCACATGTACAACCACACACACACACACACACACACACACACGCTGACATGCTTCATTTTGGTCTCGGATGCTTGTAAATACCGTCATTATAACACTGAGATGGTGTGTGTGTGTGTGTGTGTGTGTGTGAGCGAGTGACATTAGAACAGAGACAGTACCCTTGCAGCTCTTAAAAATGTTAAATTGTTGAAGCATTCAGGACAAATTTAAGGTGAATTGTGAATCCTCTGGCTGCTCTTTGTTATCATACTTGAAAATGCAAGTTAGCTCTGTTGCTTTGAGACCAAGAGAAAGTATTACAAACTGTGCCAGAAAATAATGCATAGCCCTCAGCGTCGCACGCTGCACCGAAACAGCTGTGTCCTTTCAAGTGAAAACAACAGAGAATACATGAGCACAAAATCAAGATGTTTTTAGTGAATAAATGGCCTCCTTTAATGTTTCAGTCCTTGTCAATTCAGTTCATTCTGAACGTTGATATTTCACATCATAAGGAGTTTGTTTCTTTAGAGCGTTGCTCTTGACCCTTTTTATGATAAACATTCAGTTGTTGGATGTTGAAGTAAATGTATTCTCTGACTGCACCCTCAGTAACTCTTCCGTGTAAGTAAGTGAAACTCTCAAGTTTTGCCTTTTGAACCTGTGTCCAGTTGCTGTTTTTGGCACATGGTCACTGTATAGAAGGTGAGGTGACAAGCTGTGATTTATTAGACTGTGAGTTAAGATAACCTCTATTCGGCTGTTGCACGCAGACTGTGTCCGTCCTCACAGGTGGAGAGGTTAATGCAGGTGTGACGAGCTGGAGCCCTTTCAGCTCCCATCTGAACCTTTTAGGGCATTTATGCTTGTGTTTTTGAATTTGTTTGAGACTTTGCTCAAAGGTTGCATCCAAAGATCTCTTTCTTATTGTACTAATTCATTGTGATACTTTGTTGTAGCTGCTTGATAGGTCTCGTGTGAAAAGTATTTTTATTACTTGTGTTTCTGAAAATGTTTAGTGTCCTGAATGAAGTCTGGATGAACAGCTCCCTCTCCCTGTTTGGTAAAGTTAAACAATCCAGCAGAATTATTTCAGCTTTGTCTCATAAGCTGCTGTTGCTGAGGCTTGAATTAGCTGTACCAAATGTAGAATGTTTCACTTTAAATCACAGCACAAAAGTTGACCCTGGAAGGGAAGAGATTGAAACTGCTGAGTGTTTTATTAAATTCCTATAACGTGATCTTTACCTTCTGCTTAATATAAATGCTACTTGGGAGTAGTTGCTACTGTAACACAGATGTTGATCTTTTGTGCCGATGATTCAACCAGGAGAGTTTCATCTTCATCCAGGAGCTCCAACTGTCAGTCTCCTCACTTTGTCACAATAACTCCCAGCTTGCACCTCTGTTGAGGTTTCATTCAACAACACAAGATAACATCATTTAAACAGAGCGGGAAAGTCGGATTCACCAGTTCACTCCCCGTCTACTGTTTGAGAATCAAGAATAGACCTGTCTTCTGTCGTATGTTTGCATTGGAGTCGGAACTGTAGCTACTCTCACACTTTTATTCCAAACCTCCCTGACCCAGTTTAACTCATTCTGCCCAGTGTTAGTGCTCTGCAGAATACACACCAAGTGTTTGGCAGTATATTCAGCGAGACCAGTGTTGAAATAGCTTCTGTCCCAACTCAGTGCGCCAAGGCTTTATATAGACTGTGTTAGTGTTCACAGTCTAAACTCATTACCCTGCATTAGACAGAGAATTCTGACCGCCCAGAGAGAGAGAGAGACAGGGTCAGAGAGACATAGAAAGGAAGAGAGAGAGAGTGTGTGTGTGTGTGTGTGTGTGTGTGAGAGAGAGAGAGAGAGAGAGAGAGAAAAAAAGTGTGTTGTCTGTGTTTAAACAGTGACAAATTAACTGAGACCAATGCTGTGAGCGGCACAGTGCAGCACTTATTCTGATGTGCAGCTCCACTGGAGATTGGGGGACTTTGACGTGGACAGTTGTGTGTTTGTGGATGTTAGATTGAAAAGACTGATACCACTCATATGTCTGTATGTTAAATATGAAGCTACAGCTAGCCATTATTCAGCTTAGCTCAGCATAAAAACTGAAAAAAAAAAAAGGCGACACAGCTATCCTGGCTCTGACCTCTAAAAGCTCACAAATTAACAAGTTACGTCTTGTTTGTTTTACCCGTACAAAAACTGAAGTTTAAAAACAACAATTAGTGGTTTGACCAGTGACTTTCTGGAGTTACTGTGTGGTTGCCAGGCAACCAGCGGAGAGTCTATTCTTTGTGCTAAACTAAGCTGCTGGCTGTAGCTTCACATTCATGGTATAGACACGAGAGTGTTATCAATCATGTTGATGCAACTCTGGGCTTGAAATCATATTGATAACATATTTCCCAAAAAGTTGAACTACTCCTTTAATATTAAAAGTGATAGTAGGAGCAGTAATAATAGTAGTAGTAGTTGTAATGGTGTGTGGTAAGTACAGAAAACTTAGTTAAAAAGCTGTTTACATTAACAAAGTTTAACCAACCTATTTACCACCCTGGCATGCAGGTGTGTGTGTGTGTGTGTGTGTGTGTGTGTGTGTGTGTGTGTGTGTGTGTGTGTGTGTGTGTGTGTGTGTTTTAGAGTAGAAGGCCATATGATTGGCAGCAGGTAGGATGGGAATCACTTGTCGACGCTCCTCCTTTTTGCCCTGTTGTTGACATGCTGCCAAGCCCCTCCCCTCTGCCATAGCCCTGCACGACAGTCCTCCTCCTCCTCCTCCTCCTACACTCCCTGGATGGCTGGCCACAGTTTTGGACTCTTTCCTCCTCTCCTGTCCATCTCCTCCTCTCCTTTCCTTCTTTCTCTGTTCCTCCTGGACGTCTGCAGCACCCATGAGGTTTGTCAAAATGCACTTGTAGATCACCAGAACTGGAGGTTGTACTTTCAGATGTATAGCTTGAGCTTTGCATTGAACCTTTGAAAGTATGGTAGCAGATTTGGTCAGTTTTACTGGTTTGTTGTTGTTGTTGTTGTTGTTGTTGTTGTTGTTGCTGCAGCTAGAAATGTGGGCATTTTTAATGCTGCAGAAAGCAGGTTTTTTTCTGTAAGTCCTGTCACGTCAGTTGCTTTTTGTGAAGAAGTAATGAGGTTGTAGGGACTTTTCCTTGCTTATTTGGTCTGAAACTGACACTGTTTTTGAATTTCCTTTGTTTCTAAGGTGTCATTAAAAATCTGACAGCATCTGTCTTATATTACAGTTTAGTTTTTGCCTTCCAAAAGCATGTTGGGACTTGAATGTGCCCCACATTAAGTTACACATTGTTGTGAGACAGTGTTGCAGCAGGTTCAGATGGTCAGAAAGACACCTGCAGCTTCTTTTGTGAGGCCAGATCTGCTCTGTGTCAATGGCTCTGACACCAGAATGGAGTCACGTTACTGCACGGCTGTACAGTGAGGAAACAGACCTGAATCTTCTCTTCTGCTCTGCGTTAACGCAGGGTGACAGCGTCTGGGTGTCCACCAAGTGACACAGAGCAGAGAGACAGGGAGAGCAAGGGGCACCTGTGGTTGTGTGTTTGTGTATGTGCACGCTTCTGTTGACCATGTATTTGTGTGTGTGTGTGTGTGTGTGTGTGTGTGTGTGTGTGTGTGTGTGTGTTTGTATGGCTGGTGCCCTTGCTGAATGAATAGCCTTCTGATGAGCTGTAGCGTCACTATTTGAGTGTATTCATGTGGAGAAACTTTAAAAAGTTTCAGTCTCCACACAAAAGCCGGCTGTCCCTCTCACTTTTTGGAGTACAATGACTGAGGAGAGAGAGAGAGAGTGCGAGAGAAATCAGAACATGATGAGTAAGCAAACACCTGCTGGCTCAAACTTTGTGCCAGTCTGATATAATTTGTGCATGTCTATGAAGGTGTCAGTAATGAAATAAAGCTGACTGATCAGGGAGAACTGTTCTCACAATGCTCCCTCTGTGCAGCACATGGGAGAAATCTTCTCTGCGCCCTGGGTTTTGAAGCAAAACATGTTTTCCGTCTTGCTATACGTGAGTGACTTGTATGTAAGTAGGGCATATTCAGGTCAGCAATTTGGTCGCTGAGTGACGTGAAGGTTTAGCTTAATGTCTTGTGACCAGTGCCATGAGAGGGTTTGGAGTGCTTGTGATGTCTAAACAGTATCAGCCGACACTAATTCTAATACATTTAATGCTTTTTTTTTGGGGTGTGTGTGTGTGTGTGCGCAAGTGATCGAGTATTTGCTCTGGTCACCTGTCCTGCAGTTACACAGAGGTTAAAGTGTTTGAAGTTGCTGAGCAGAACAAACATCCCCCTCTCTCCTAAACTTGACATGCATGCACAGACATGTACACACACTCAGGGAAGAGTGTTGACGCTTGTGTGAAGTTACATGGTTTTCCTCAGCTGTAGACAAGCATTAACACACGCACAGACGCATGAGTGTGACGATCCGTGAAAAGAGCTTTGGGTCCACTTCGGATGATTTCCTAAAATGCCTTGATGTTATCAGGAGGCTCTGAGAGGAGTAGGCAGCTGGGATGACCCTGAGACAGAGTCGGAGAGGGTGAGACAGGTTTTAAGTGCGGTGGTGGTCTATGATCCTATTCCCTTTGGGCACTTCTTAACTGTCATTTTCTGCTCCTGGTTTTATTCTCTAATGACTGCTATAATTAAGCAGTTTGGTTGTAAACAGTGAAATTCTTTCAACATGTTTCCTCAAGGAGACAGCTCGACCAGCACAGTGAAAGAGGGGCAGTGGTGCAGTTTAAATCCGGGATTTGGCCCAAGGCTGCACAGGGGTCATTAGGTCAGTGACCCATTCTTAGGGCATGTTCAAACAATTCTGTGTTTATTTTTGAAGGAAAAGTTCTTCCTCAAGTGCATTTTGTGCTGGTAATGAAAAGCCGGTGTCTCAAAATGCAGCCAGGAAAGAGCCAGATTGATCCATAGTGACAGTTTATGATCAGAGTATTTACTAGCATTTTTCTACTAGGTCTTTATCCATTTGGTTGTGGTTATTGTCATTTATTATGAGGGTGTCTTTTAAATCTTAAAATGTGAACTTTTCCCATCTTGAGGAAGCGTATGGCTGTGCCTAAAAACAAGACATGTGAAGCACTTTTTTTAAAATTAAATCCGTACCCCACCTTGTGGCCATCATTAAATGTAAAAAGTCTGGTTAAATTCTGAAACAGCAGAAAAGTGTGAACACACAATCTAACTTTGGTACTTTTTTCATTTGTGACGTGTTTTAGAAGCGTTGAACCTTGTCTGGAAACTTTGGTTGGGTTTATGATGCAACAGTGTCCAAGTCCATCTCTCTAGTGTCACTTCTGACCCAACACGTTGAAGATTGACCACTTTCCTTCACCCTTGGCAACCCAACTGGAGCGTGTCAGTCCCGGTCACTGGGTCCAGTCACGACAATGACCAGCTGTCCCAGTATCCAGGGCCTCTCCATGTCATGCCTTTCTTCTTGTGTTCCTTTCTGACCCGAAATCCAAACTGACCCCATTCACGGACAGCACAGACTGTCTTGCTGGCCCGCATCAAAGCTTCACTCATCCCAAACTTGCAGTACCAGTCCCCTTATTCTCACTGCCTGCTCCATAATCACAGCAGGTCCCCCTCTCATTCAGCCACCTCCAATAGGATGCCAGCTATTACCAACCTGACCCACTTTTCCGATTGCTAACTGCTAGCACGGCTAATTGGGCTCTAATTACTTCCTAATGGCTGCATTGTTTCAGGCTGCTCTCACTAAATGCTAAGCAGGGGGAGAAAGGAAAGGCGGCGAGCGAGTGCCTATTTCCAATTAGAGCATGAAAGGCGCTGTAAAAATGAAATAAAGTGGAGAGCCAGATGAGAAAGGGGTAAACAAGTGGGTTTAGTGTTTAATATTCTGCGTAAATTCTGACTTAATGAGACCATATGAATAGCATATGAATATGGGATTAATGTAGCCGGTGTGAATTAAAGAAAACTTCACTCATAACCAAATGAGCACTGTGAGAGTTATATGATCATTTTCCTGTGTGAACCAGTGAGAAGACAGAGAGGGCTTCTACATGCACCGTCTTTAGTAATTTTTATATATGTTTAAGCAACAAAAGTCTTATTTTCTTTCTCTTTCTGATACAAATGGACTAATTCTGTGTTCTAATAATGTCACTTCCTCAAATTCTTGAAACTGTTTGATTTGTCCTGGAGGTTGTGACATCCTTCATACTGCTGATCACTTGTATTGACTTATGTCAAAAAGTATAAAGTAAGTAAGAATAACTTACTGGAAAAAGTTTGAAATGTGTTTTGTCAGTTGCCTTAAGAAAACAAAAATGAAGGGTTGTATTAAGACCCTGTAAGAAGCCATAGGTCTAGGCTGACTACAGTTGTATGAGACACAGCACAGCAGCAGCAGTGACTTGGAATAAGTCTGTGTTTGTGTATATGTGTGAATGAGTGTGCGTGTGTGGGGGGATATGTTGCAACGGAACTGTTATGATTAATTCCAACCAGTGCTCCCTGCACAGGCCCTCTCTCTCACTGGCCGTTGGTGTTTGAATATTCAAATATTACTGGTCTGAACTCTGTGCTGCTGGTAGCACCACACTGATATCAACATCAGCAACCCTCAGGATACTCTAGTTCTCACAGTCAGCACAGTGACTTACACCAGGGATTTCAGCTCTTCTCTTGCTCTTTCAGTTCTTTGGTAAGTTTGCTCGCTGAGATGCTGAGTCATTTTTTTTCGCGTTTACCCAGGCAATTTCTATTTGGGTGTTAAATCTGTAACAATGGTTTACTGGAGCATGTTTACACTGCAGAAAATACTTTCCCTTCGGTTCATCTCCAAGTTAAACTGTATTATTACTCTGTTTGTGAATCTAATCTATGAGAGACTGAGTACATGTTACCAGATGTAACTAGACAGTGCTTCTTTGTAAAGCAGAGGGATGCTGACCAAAAGCAGTCCATATAAGTACAAGCCTTATAAGTGCAGCAGCACTGCTTCTTGACTCGGCCTGCTTGGCAAGGCTTTAAAGCACTTGAGCCTGCTCCTCATTGTTTTTATAAACAGTTTGTGATGGACTCCTCATTGTTAGTGCTAAAGGGTTTTTAACAGTTTTGGTGGCTAGCCCAAAGAAAAGTAATGGCACATTTGGCTGTATGAACACAGGCCACCTCCAGGCCCTTATAAGGCCACTTTGTGTGGGGTCAAAGAAGCCTCACCCACAGCATCTGGTTTCTCTTCTCTCTCCCAGATGCTCCCTCTGCTTAACTTTTCCCCTCCTATCTCATTGTATAATAAAATGTCTCTTTTCTGGTGCAGATTCCTCAGAGGGCATGACCTCACAGCCTTCGGTGATGACTGAGCATGCTCTGTCATCTGCAGTAACTGTCAGCTCCTCTACCAGCATCCCCGCTGCTACCTCCGCCCAGATTCCTCCTCCATCTTCGTCGTCCTCATCCTCTTCCACGGCCATTCCCCAGCCCAACAGCAACAGCAAACCTTGGAGGAGCAAGTCTATGAGCTCCAAGAACACCTCCTCTCCTCTATCCTCCACCAGCACTCCCTCGTCTGCCATGCAGTCTGTCAAGGAGAAGGACACCTCCTGTAAGGCCCTGGCAAGTGAAGCTCCTCCTAAGGTTGTCGCTCAGAAGTCAATGCTGGAGAAGCTTAAGCTCTTCAACAGTAAAGGAGGCTCCAAATCTTCCAGCTCGTCCAATGGAGCCGTGGCCCAGGCTGATAACGCTGCCCAAGCCAGGCAACTCGGAGCAGGGCAGGTAGAGAGAGCCGAGACTGGTTCTAACACCGACCCCCTGGAGGAAGATGATGGCAACGTCCGGCCGGGAATGAACGGGACGAGCAATGGGACAGCCTACGGAGCAGCTCCCTCAGCAGGTACTACTGTCACCACAACCGCCAGCAGCCCCAAAATCGCCCTGAGGGGCATTGCCCAGCGCACTTTCAGCAGAGCTTTGACTGCCAAGAAGAGCTCGGTCAAAGGAAGCGAAAAAGAAAAGGACAAGGAGAGGGCGAAGGAGAAGGAGAAAGCGAAGGAGTTAGGGAAGCGCACCTCTGTCCCCGACAGGACAGAGCTCAGGGGGGAGGAGCCTAAGGAGGAAGTAGCACCCGTTGCTGTAGACACAGACAGTTCAAACAAAAGGACCTCTAAAATCACCAGCTTCATTCCCAAGGGAGGTAAAGTGGCCAAAAAGGAGAGTTCCACCCCTGCACACAGCGGAATACCAAAGCCAGGAAGCAAAGCCCCGGGAGTCGGGGGGAAAGCCTCCTCAGTGAAGGAGGCTGGTGAGAGGCCTCGGAGCATGCGGTTAGGAGGGGGTCTCGCCATGCACCGCGGCCCCCTGGACAGAGATAGAGACAGGGACAGCAGACACTCCAGCTCTACTTCCAGTCTGGCCTCCACAGAGGGAAAGAGTAGCGCCGCCCCTGGGGCAGGAGGAGGCACTACACAGAGCACAGCCAGCAACACGGTCAGCGTGCAGCTACCTCAGACTCAACAGCATCACAGCCACCCCAACACGGCCACTGTCGCACCGTTCATGTACAGGTGAGATCACACAGACTCGGGCTGGAGACTATATATCTATTAGGGATGCACCGATCCACATTTCTTTCACTTCCGATCCGATCCCGATACCTGAATTTTGATATTGGCCGATACCGATACTATTCCGATACCAGAGCTCTGTTTGCTTTAATATTATTATTATCATTATTGCTGATTTTATATGAGGCTGAAATAAACTCCTCTCAACAGGCAAGTATGATATGTATGTATGCATGTATGTCCCAAAAGGCAACTTGAAGTAAGTATAAGGTCAGAAAAGGAAGTCAGAAAAACAGGAAATCCTGTTAACAGGGAAAAACCCCATTCTGAAAACAAATATGCAACTGTAAGGGTTTCAAATTGATTGTCATGTCAATATTTATTAAATTCCCAAAATGTCAAATAATTCAAATATAAGAAAAGTGCAATAAGTGTAAACATCTTACACAGACACACACACACACACACACACACACACACACACTAATCCCTTTAGCTTTCCCGTTGTCTGCCTGAAGTTTACCTTGTTTTTGGAATGACTCCAGAAGTGATAGCTGACAGCTCCTTTTGTCTTTCTGCCCCTGCTCGTCTTCTTCTTCATATGGATAGTTTAGACGCTTCACTCTAAGGATAATGTTAGTGCTTCAAATTTTCACATATAGCCCTGTATCGTGTAAGAACTGTAATACTACTTTAACAATCAAGTGGTGGTTCTCATTTTGACCCAGTAATCCTCGTGCTCTTTCGTGTGGTGCTTTTTAAAATGTTTGATTGCGTTCGTAGTGTTGTACGACGCGAGGGAGCTTCCATCTCTCTGAATCACTTTGCTATCTGGCTGCAAACTGCGGAATGGATTTCCTGAGCGGAGGCGTGTCTCATAACTCTGTCTCATTGAGCCACGCCTCCGTTCAGGAAATCCATTCCACAGTTTGCAGCCAGCTAGCAGACTGGCCGGCAGGAATCACTTGTGGAGTCATTTCAGCAGACAACGTTAAAGCGCAGACATGGCTCATGGACATCGGATATCTCCGCAGGTTGGATCGGGAACATCCGATACCTGAATTACGCTGGTATCGGTCCCGATACCGATACTGGAACGGATCGGCCCCATCCGTAATATCTATATCTAGTAGTTCTCTACCACATATCACTAAATATTTGTGACTAAATAAGTTAAATCTAAATTGTTAAAGTTTTCGGCGATTTAGTTGAAAGTTCTCCTTTAAGAATTAGTTTAGCTTTATTAATTGTCTTATCACTATAGAAGCTGAGCTTGCTGGCCACAACACAGCCAGTAAATCATGATTCATAAAACACTGATAACACGTCATTAAACCATTGCACACTGCACATCTGGCTATGACTAAAAGTCATACACACTGAAAGATTTTCCAGAATTGGTATGGTTGAATTCTTCAGTGACTACTGTTTAAAGTGGACAAATATTTACTGGAGTGTATTTGTTCAGTCGTAGACCTGATAACAGTTCTGGGTATGCTGTTCTGGTCTATGTAAGCTTTTAAATAACTACAAATTGGTGTATAACCCTCTAATATAACTGTGATAGAATTGTACAAGTCAAAGTCTTCACATATCTGATTCTCTGACGGCATCTTAAAGTAAAAAATTAAAAAATAAAATAAAATCTAAAAAATAGCCATCTGTGGGCTGTTAACCAGGAATGTCACATCTGTGTATGTTCATGTGTGTGTATGCAGAGGGTATTGTCTTCATGTGTGTGCACACATTTCTGGGCAAATATGTGTGGATGTTGTGTGCCTCTGACCTCTGTACTGGTCCCAGTGTGATAAGGAAGGAGGTCCCTCTCGTTCTCAATGAGTCCTTTCTAACAGCCACTCATTAGCCTCCTGACACTTCCTGCACTGCTGCCCTTTCTCCCTCTGTACATCCTGACCTGTAGCTAACCAACCCACATCTCCAAAACACCCCCATTCTCAGTACTCAGAAACTTCCTTTTTTGCTGTATACCTGTCAGGTACCATTACCAGCAGGATTATACCACCTCCACCTGTCAGAAAGAGTATGTTTTGACAGAAAATGAAAGAAATAAGACTCTGATGAGATATCTAAACTGACTTTGTCCCTGACCTACCCACCTAGGACTGCACCCTGCCAGAAATAATAAAGGTTATAAATAATAATGTATAACCTGAAGTATCAACCAATCATAGATCAGTTAACCGGAAGTTTAAAAAAAGTTTAGATGCTGTCATTTTTTCTGGAACTGTAAGCGACAGTCAGTGGTTTTGACTGACTCACACTCAGAGAGAGTGTACAGTAGTCAACAAGGACAAAGTCTAGGATCAGGCAAAGACCAAAGGCTGCATATAACCGAGGCATTCGAACGTCATCGTCTCAAAAAGCACCAGCCAGTGCAGGAACTGTATTGATTTATCCTTCAAAGACAACCTTTATAGGCATTTGGGGCTTAGCAGGCGTTCATTTTGGACCCAAGTCACAAGACTTGAAACACAGCAGATTTAATTCTTAATCAGGTTTATCCCTCTTTCGTGACAATTTGCTGAATATTAGGTTTGCACTAAATGCACAATAATTCAGAATCGATGATATCCCCCCTTTGATCCCTTGCACAATTTGTATTACCAGATCCCAAGCAGACTGCGACGGAATAGGCAACCCTGAGACCGGCTCAGGAGGAATTGGTGGAGACATTTCCTTCACCAAGACCAGTCAGCTCTCCATCGAGGACCTTTCAGGTGGGTGATCACTCACAATGCAGGGTCTCTGTTCAGAATAGATGAGTTATGTTTTATTGTGCTTGTAAATATTTCTGAGCTTGTTTTTTTTTTTTTTTTTGCCTTGCTCAGCTGAAGACCCAGAGACGAGGCGGTTGCGTACTGTCAAAAACATAGCAGACCTGCGGCAAAACCTGGAGGAGACCATGTCCAGCTTGCGAGGAACTCAGGTCACACACAGGTAAAAATCAAATACATTCATTCTCTCAGCTAGTTTTAACTGGTAGTGATTGATGATTCAATGCTACACCCCAACTGACACCACTTACTCTGCTTTTGAGGAATTGTTTGAAGTAAATAGTAATTTAACAAGCCTCTTTTACTTCTTTATTATATCTTAAATTTATTGTGATTACATTTATTTTTATACCCAAAGAGAATATGGGAAAAGTTAAAAAGCAAAGTAACACAATATTTTTCTAAATCATTTTCTGTTCACCTCGTCGCTTCAGCACTGCTCCTAAAGAAGTTTAGAAACTGTGTTGCAGTGGAAAACAAAACTCTACTGTTTGGGGATCATCAAAGTGTAGCGCCTTACAATGGCTGCTGCGGCTGAGTGGTAAACAGGCCAAATCAGGATAAATGTTGGGGATTTGAGTCAGTGACCGAACTGCCTCATGGTCAGCAGACTGTGTCTGTCTAGGCTTACAGGTATTACCTCTCATTGCTGTCTCATCCTTCTTTTGAGGGATCTTTTTCTTTGATCGCAGGGCATGTCTTTCATGTCGTCTTTGATTCAGGTTTAGCTCTAATCACGTTCCCTCCCACAGATTTTTGACCTCTGCTCTGGTCTCGCGTCTCAGTGCTGACCAAGCTGTCTAGGTCTGTTGTAAGGTTCATATCCTCTGTTTTTATGCTTTAGACCGTAACAAAGGATCTCTTATCTTTACTTTTTCCCTCTCTGTTCACCAAGAAGATCATGCCTTTTTCCACTACTTGTTTGGCAGTTGTTTGCCTCTACTATAGTCTGTGCTGTATCTCAAAAGTGAACAGATTTCTGTGAAATTTGGTGAATTAATTCAAGAAACAAGAAACGATTGATCTGGTTTTGGTGGTGATCCAGATGCATGTTCCTCACTATAAGACAATTATAGAGAATCATTGGAGATTTTATCTATACTGTAACTATGAAAGTACCTCAGCTCAGTTTATTCTCTGAGCTGTGTCATGGCTTTCTCTACGACTGCAAATTAGGTAAAATAATCAATAAACATTAAAAATGTAGATGTAATTTTTGTGCGTCACCTTGTGTGTTAAAATACCTGTAAATCAGTTTTGAATGATGGTTCCCGTCTTGTTTTTATGCTATTTGGTAATTGGGTTTTCCTTTTGTTTACATGTGGATCACAGATTGTGTCTTTATTCTCTCCTCTATGTCTCCTTCTCTACCTGCTCAGCACCTTGGAAACCACCTTCGATGGCAGCGTCACCACCGACATCAGCAGTGGCGGAGGTGGCGGAAGCGCCAGCAACAACAGTGGAGGGGGTCGGAGCATCCTCAGCCTCACTTCTACCCGACCTTCCCTGGCATCATGGCGACTGGGCCAGTCCAGCCCTCGCCTGCAGGCGGGCGATGCCCCCTCTATGGGGAACAGTTACGGCGGCCGGGCGGTTGGCAGCCAGGGAGGACGCTACCTGTACCCTGGGCACCTCCGACGGCAGCTGGCTGGTAGGGGAGGAGCCCTCTGCAGCGTGGACCTCGGAGACAGAGCCGGGGAGGACGTTGACCTGGACAGCATGTCTGTGGAGGTCACTGGATACATGAGCGACGGAGACGTGCTGAGCAAGAACGCTACGCGCGCTGATGATGTCACCAGCGGGTAAGTGGATTCCAATTTTTTTTATTTTTTTTAATCCAACAAGCAGGTTTTGAAATGGATAAAGCTGGAACAATAGTGGATGAATCGCCACATTGATTCACAAAGAGTTTCTCAACAGCAGTTTTGTTCATTTATCAAGTAAAAATTCCAAACATTTTCTGGTTCCATCTTCTCCAAGGTGAGGATTTGCTTCTTCTCTCTGTGTTTTCTCATTATAAGCAGAATGCCTTTTAGTTTTTGATGGTTGGTTGGACAAAACAAGCAATTTGAAGATGTTACATGCGCTGATTTTATACACTAAACAATTAATAAATGAATACAAACATATAAATAGACGAATCTAATGAAAATGATCAGTAGCTGCAGCCCTGGAAATGACGCCCTTTTGTGGTACGAGTGTGCGAGACACTCAGCACATTATCTGATTATTTTTAATGATTGTAACAGCCCTAAAAGGCTCCTCTTGAGCTCCATTGTACCTTGTGATGTGTTTAAGAAAGCCCGTTAACACAGTACCTGATTCTGTATTCAATCATCAAAAGCCATCTACAAGGTGACAGACACTATTTTTATGATAAATGTATAGTTTGTAAGTTGGCCAGGAAGAAATATTACTAGTAGAATCTATTTATTTTGACATCCCTTGGTAGGCAAACCAAAAACTGTATTTCAGACACTTGCCTATACATTTTCTTTACATTCTACCCTAATACTGGCATAGCAGTTTGTACTAACACAAGAAAACCATGTGAGAAAGCATCAGCAGCTTAAATCCATCCTAAACACGTTGTTATGGTTCATCATAACATTGGAAGTGATCATTCAAAACAAACTGACAGTAAATTATTTCTTATCAAACAAGGATGAAAAAGAGAAATAGCTGTATAAATGTGATTAATGTAACCTTATAGGCTGTGAGTTTTGCCAGAAGAGGGCAGTAGTGTTCCTTGCTCACTAGTGATCCAAGTGCCAGATGATATCCCGCAGTTTAGCCTCAGTGGCATAAGCAACATTTATTCTGTATCGCTCGGATCCCACCAGTATCCCATCTCTCTGTCTGCAGACGCAGTAATGCTGATATGCTGATAACCTGTTTATTTGCTCTCTCAAACCCACTGTCCATGTTGTAACAGGCCCCTTGCATACCTTGGCTGCCACACTGTGCAATTTAAACCTCTGCTGTCATCATTATTATCAGATGAAGTTGTAAAAGGCGCCAACTTGCCTCCATATGGTATCGAAAAGCCAGAGACAGAGAGACCAGGGTCTGGTAAAAGCTGCTTCGGGGATTAGTTTGAATTAAAATAAATGCAAATGTAGAAAGAAGTCCTTGAGCTCAGCAAAGTAAGGTGATAAAAAAACACAAAGGGAATTACTTCCTCTGGCCCTCATGGATTTGCACTTCACCAGCCCCGAGGCAGCTGTAGAAGTTGAGGGAGCTAAGTGTTCTTGAAGTACTTGATACGTCTGAATCTGTGGCTAAGCAGACAAAGGACAAGCCACAGCCACACCTGGACAGGTGAGTGATGTGATCGAGGGAGCAGAGATATTTGCTCACTCTGAAAACTTGATATCCAGGCTAGGTCTGACCTATTAGGAAGGCAAGGCAAAATACAAACAACGTTCCTCAAAGAATTTTGTGATCTGATATCGTCTGGGCTGCAGTTACCGTTTATTTTCATCATGAACTTTTCATTCTTGAATGAATTGATACAATAGTCTTTAAAATGTAAGACGTTTTGGGAAATGCCTATCAACAATGGGTGAACCATTTGAAACAGACACAGACTGATGACCTCCCCCAACCCCTCTCCGCATCCTCAGGCCATTTAGAGGTTAGCTTCATCACAGGCCTGTTAGCATCCACTAACTGGTTCTTCCACACAGGGGTGGGATGTTTACCCAGAGAGGAGGGGCTAGTATTTAGATTACAGCACTATAGACTGTCACAGTTCTACTCTTGTTACCACTTAAATGTCAATTAAGGGATCAGTTCACACAAATCACAAAAGAAAGGACATGTGTTTTCTCCTCTACTGGTATCTGGTCATACAGATACTTCTGGTTTTATTTGTTCAGATTTTGTCTGAAATGTAGGCTTCCATCTCAGTACAATGGAGGTGAGTGGAATTTATTTTGTGCTGCTCAAAGCAATGAAAAATGACACTGAATGTCAATGAAAAGGCACCAACTCTTTCCAGAATGTCCCTGTGACAAGACACAGAAATAAATAGTCCACATCAATCTTTCAGATGTCCTGATAGAGACAGTTTTAAATACCGTTAGCAAAACAAGTTAAATTCACTTCACATATGTTTTTTTTTTTTTACTTTTAACTCGCAGAACAACACACAGCCAGAGATTACTGACATCTCCGATTAATCAAATATCAATAATAAAAACAATCGTTCAGCTCTAGACATTTAGAAGCAGCCCAACTGTAAAAAGAGATTACTGGATCAGCATTTATCTGTCTTGATAGTTTAATTTATTTAATGCTACAACACAGACAACATGACTGATGACACCACATTTAGTATCTACATCCAGTCTCCAACCCCCTCCTTTATTTTTCCTTTCGGCTTCTCTGGCCCTTGGAGACAAGGGACCCCTCCCCTCCCCACCCTCCACCTCCTCAGCCCGGGGGTATGTTGCCCGATCTACCCCTCTGCCCTCCCCCCCTTCCTCCCCCTTCCCTCCCATCCCTCCTCCACCTTTCGCAGACAGACCCAACCTCCAGCCAGGAGGGAAACGCATGTGGAGCTGAAGAGAGAGGCTGCATACCAACACTGAGCTCCCACAGAGCAACACACACATTCAGGCTACACACAATCCATACATGGAGAGTTCAGTGATATTGTTCACCCTCTTCTGATATCACCATGATCAAATACACTCTCACCTGGTGATATTCACACAACAACAGATCCCGCACACAGGTTCAGACCTGATAACAGACAGTAGCCAGACAGTTGAAAACGGACACCTTTGCTTTGGAGGTTTCTATCAGGGATCAGCCCTCACCTGGACTTGTTTATTTTGCTTTGGAACTAACTGTGTTACCATGTTTGAGGCAGAAAGGTAAGTTTTTAAAACCATCAACAGAATTAAGAAGCTCTAGAGGCCATTGTTTGTTTTTTGCTGAGCGTGACATTTTGTGAATTTCCTCCTGTCAGTAGCACTAGTGCATGCATTCTTAGTAAGTCAAATATTTCTGCAGTTTCATTTACACAGGAACTTTTGCTTCTGTTACATGCACGGCTGTGTAAACTCTACCTGGCTGCTTGGTTTCAGCACTTAAAGTGTCTTGTTTGGACACGTTTCTCCTGCTGCTGAAGGTTACAGGTTAACAGGTATCTGAAACAGGAGGACAGGGAGGTTCAGTTACTCATTAGTGTGACGGAGTGATGTGGGTGCGTGTGTGTCTGTGTGTCTGTGTGTCTGTGTGTGTGTGTGTGCGCCCAGCCATCTTCAAGGTGACTTTGGGTTGGGATGATGGATGCCTCCCATAAAGGACTGCTAACCCCCCTCTGTGTAGATTCTCTGTCAGAGTTGAACTGTCTTCATTGTCTGTTGTCTCTCTTGTTTTTGTGAAAATCTGTGACTCATTGTTTTCATTCAATCTGTCTGATTGAATGTGTAAATAGATATTTGTCTGACATTTGGTGGTCCATGGATTATTTCCTTTAACTTCAGTGGTGGTAAGGATTTATAATTCTCTATAGCATTAGGCAGGTTAATTCATACCGGCTTAAAAACAGTAATAAATATAGCACAAGACATAAAAAATAAAATAAAGAAACCATTTTAGTAATTTCTGATGAATAGTTAGGGTTCATAAAGGCAGCTGAGAATATAGAAGTCCTGTTTCTTCTTGAGGTTTGTTCCAGCTCTTCGGTGCATGGTAACAAAATGCTGAATCTCCATGTTTAGTTTGGACTCTTGGTAATGGTTAGCTGAACGTTACCAGATGACCTGACAGAGTAGCCACAGCCTTTATACTGCATTCATGTTCTGGTGAGAATATCTGGCACTTTCAGGTTAGCTGCTAAAGTGGAGTTTTTCTTCACATCTAACCACAGTGAATCGTCACCCATCACTGCAGTTCCCCTCTGCGCTACATACCTCTTTTAGCTCATTGTTTTGGTTTTGACCAAACAAGACTTAAAGGAGAGTGAATAGTCATCTGACATTCATCAGATGGACACAAACATGACTCCAAATGAATGCTAATGTCGCTCTGCATCTGCTGGATGTGAAGTGTACATTCACAATAGCTTTATAAGGCGAAGATGTGTCATATTCAGCTTCTTTGTGGCCACAAAAATTTCAATTAATGCAGCTTTGAAATTAATTAATTTATAATCATAGTTTCATCATTAAACATTATAAATGCTGCAGTTTGTTCTGTGCAGGCTCGCTCTCTGCTGAGTGACTCGTGGTTGCCGTTAAGTTTCTGTCCCACAGCTCAGATGCTGATTCTGTCTGACTGCAGGTTACACAAAGGAGCTCTGTCTATAGGGAACACTGTACTCTGTGTATACTGTATTTACATGAAGGTATAAATGTGTGTTTGTGTGTGTGTGTTTGTGTGTGTGTGTGTGCAGGGTTCTCTCTTGCTGAGATCCACATAGAGATAACACAGAAAGTGTTTTAGTGGTCGCGTTCTTGATGGGCTTATTTTTCTACTCACTTAACTGCAGAAGCCGAGTCATCACAGTCCCACACAGAAAGCATTCACCATTTGAACGGTCCCGACTCAACTTTAAATCAGCAAACATTTCATTAAATTACATGTGGGTTAAATGAGTCAATATTTAGTTCCATTAGGAATCTCCTCCATGGGCAAATATTTGGGGAATTAGTTAGTGTTGTTTTAGTTTGAATGGGAATGTTTGTGTAAGTGTTCAGGGATTCAGCATCAGCTTCAGACTGTTACTGCTGCTAACGGTCAGACTCTGACTCCAACAACCAATAAATCAAGTCCCTTCGAATGTAATTTTCCGTTATGAAATGAAGTGAATGGCCTACTTAGCCTGCACTTATATGTACTGTGTATTTTTAGCTTCTCTTAATGTTCAGCTTCTCAGTCAATCGTAATATCCCAGCCCGGAGTGGATGATGTCGGTGATGAATGGCGATATAAGAATAAAGGACAGACTTATCCTCTGTCTACTGAGCTGCCACTGCTTTTACAGACCACTGTTGTTTACCACTGGCCACATGAGAGAAATGTGTCTTCAGCTAGATAGTTTGGTCTCGTCAGTGTTTGTGTGGGAGCTTATTGCCAACTGCATGGCCCTGATTGATGAGAGCTTTGCCTCGGCCGGAAAACTGGATGGATGTGGGCTCCTCCTGCTCTATATACAACAAAAGCAGCTCTGAGAAGAAGAACAGAGTGTCAGGCCAAAGTCTTAGACAAAGTGTGGTACTGCACAACTCATCCCTTCTGAGCCCTTTAATTGTGTATCTTAGAGTTGCTTCATGGTGACAATATCTAATGTGCTTTGTTTTGTTTTTGCAGCTACATGACTGACGGAGGTTTGGGTCTGTACACGCGGCGCCTGAACCGCATGCCCGACAGCATGGCCGCCGTCCGAGAGACTCTCCATCGAAAGACGTCGTCAGGACAGGGAGATGCCGACAGGTAAGTCTGAAACATCTTAAAGGGAAATTCCACCCACTTACACTTTGATGTTGATCCATTCGTGAAGCAGTATTGCAGTTTACTTTTGGGATAACCAGCTCCCCTCAGCCAACTTCCCCTTGTGGTCTGCACTAAGATTAAAAATAGTATTTTTTTCACATCTGTTGCATCTTTATTCTTTTGTTATGCTGAAGAGTAACACACACAAATGTTTCACATGGCAAACAGCAAATGTGAATTTCAAAAGTCTGTTATGCACCAAGTGTAAACCAGTTTACCTTCTGTTGGAAAGGCAATTTTTGGTGATGATTCTATTTATTAGACTACAACTACCTACATTTCCCAGAATGCCTTTGTACACCTTCTATTGAACATGCTGAACTTGATGTGTATGCTCGTTTGTAGATATGTCCTGTGGTTATAATGTTGTGGTGTGTTGCACAGTGCAGCGTAGGTCGTCTTGATTCTTTGTAAGTTGAAAATACTTATTTGGTGTCATTGGCCTTGGTTGAAATACTTGTGGTTAGAATTGTGAAATTTTCTTGTCCATGGGGTTTAAAATGTTGAGTTCATGAGTTTAGATGGGAAAAATGGTCTTGAGACTAGAAAAATGTAGAGACAACATTGGTTAAAATAGTTTCTGTTCTGTCAGATTGTCTTGAAATGGTTGACTGAAAAACAGCATAATTATCATATCATGTCTATTGGTCAAGATCCCCTCCAGAAATGTATTAAGACATATATAAATGATTGGCTGGGAACAAAAAAAAGTACAATTTCCCCATTAAAATCCTTAAAATAGCATCAACCCCTTCTACCAGAATCTATAAATTTGCAAATTTTGTTCATTTCGAAAGTATTCCTGACACAAGATGTCTCCTACTGTAAAATCCTTTCTCAGTATATGTGCACTGGTGGCTTCAAGTTTCTACAAAACACTTGTCTTAATTGCATCCTGGACCAGGATTAACTTCCAATCTATTTGAGATGTCACATATCATGTTTGTAGATTCAAATCAGATTTTCAATGAGCACACTTTGAGCAGATGAATGTGAAAACATCCCTCTTGTGTCAAACTCTGCATGTACACCATTCTGCTCAGTGAAGCTCAAACATCCAACCGTAGGAACAAGAAGAAAAAAAACTTATTTTTGAGTGGAAGGGGACTTTAATGTTAACAGGATGCACTGGAAAATGTGAATGAAAACATCTTGCTTTAATCAAATGCATGAAATCAGGAAAAAACACATAAAGCATTGCACAATTTTAGGGTGTATTTGTCTTTTGAGGCATTAACTGATGCACAATGTGTTACACAGAATGATATTGCACAAGACTTATACCACTACACAGGATGATGATGATGTAACTGAGCTTTGGGCAATACACTGCTGATGTACCAACGGATCCTAAATGTTGGACAATATCAGGGAGACACGTGTATTTCTGTTGGTGTTACCAGGATGTATTGGCTTCAGCACTTGGTAAAGTGAGAAGATTGACTTGGGTATTTGTGTATCTGTGGGACTTTCCAGAGCGCCCCGTGTAAGGGGGAGTAATTTGGTGTGATGCAGCGGTCTTTGTCCTGTCACAGAGATGGAGAGGGATTTGGTTCCTGGCTAATTGACAGACGGAAATGGATGAAGGCCAGAGCACAGCCCCTACCATGCAAGAGAAGGATGGGGGATAGACAGAACAGAAAGTAGAGGGGGAGGGAATAAGCTTGATATGAAGATGGACTGCAGATTGGTTGGAAAAATGAATGAATGAGGGATAAACTGGGTGAGACAAAGGCCAGGCTAAAATATGTGGAAGTGGATTGACTCCTCAGTTTATATCCAGCTATCATCAACCAGTTTCTTTGTTCTTTAGGACTACAAATGATCAATTCTTCTAAACAAAAGCTTTGTAATGACTCACTGATGTGTTACACAGACAGACATGCTGTACTAGTCTTAAGTGCTTCAAGCAGCCTTTTCCGTAAATCCTCAGGTGTGGCTAATTTCCTGTCCTCCAGACTTTTGACCTTTGCTCTCTCGCTGCCTTTTACCCTGTATGCACACATACACACACACACACACACACACATACACACACAGTCCTTCACATTAATCTCCCCCAGCCCTTAGGTGGGACTTAACACAAACTGTCCCTCTCCTCACCTTTCATCTCTCTCTTCTCACCCTTTTACCATGCAGGACTCTGTCTCTCCTCTCACCTTTCATTTCCCTCTTGCTTGTTTTGATTAGAGACTGTAGCGAGTAGAAGAGACTGGAAAGCAATTAAATGATAAAAGTTGGGGGATTTCTCTCTTTTTTTGTTTTGTTTGATTTTGTGCTTTCATGTTCCTCTGTGAGGTTTAATTGACCAAGTTAGCAGATGTGATGTTTCTCCAGAAACTTCGCATTTCTTCTTTCATGATCTTCACACGGCTTCATTATTGCTTTCATTAGATTAGAGAGAAGGGGTAAGAGAGGGTTCTAAAATTAAGAGGGGATGAGTTGACTCCCCCTCCTCCCAACCGCACCTCCTCCCCCCTGAAGGAATGTGTGATAAATGTGCTTACTGCTTTTAGTTTTGGATTAATTAGGAGATATGAGGGTAGCGGCAGATAAAATTCATTAGCATAACAAACGG
The DNA here is from genome assembly GCF_905237075.1 of Dicentrarchus labrax. Classification (NCBI taxonomy): domain Eukaryota; kingdom Metazoa; phylum Chordata; class Actinopteri; family Moronidae; genus Dicentrarchus; species Dicentrarchus labrax. The sequence goes on from NW_026136719.1 coordinate 6,359,488, forward strand.
AAGCCAGTGGAGCTGGAGGGTGAGGAAGGGTGACTGGTTTTCTGCTGTAAAAGATGAGGCTAATTTAATACATGAGAGAGAGGTTAATGGTGCAGTTTGGGCAGGTGGAGGAGGGTGAGCACCTTTCTCTGCATGCGTTTCCAACATTTTGTGTCACCGTAGAAGGTCTGAGGTGTGTGCGGCCAGTATTTGCTCACTGGGTGTGTGACCCATCTATAAACCTGTTATAGTTCAAATGACTTTTTTTACTTCTTGCCTCTCAGCGCTGGTGTGGAAGTAGCGGTGTGGGGGGGGGTTGGGGAAAGGTGTTGGGTGTCACCGTGGCATTGGGGCAAAAACCTTGTGACCCCTGGACGAAGAGGTCACAAGCTTCAAAGGGTCGAGGTTCACCGTTCCAGAACCTGTTTAGCTTTCACACTAAAACCAGATCACTAATGAGGGGCATAAAGGATGTAAGTATCACCACTTATTCAGACAAGAAGAAACCAGTTAAAGTCTCATCAGCTGAGTTGGTGACTGATGAGTGCTGCTGATATTCAGCCCCGGTTGGAAGTGCAAAAACTAGTTTGACCAACTGTCACATGTATGTAAAGCAGAACGTGGAAGCCAGTAGAGCGTCACAGTGAGTCACTGGACGACAGGACCTGCGAGTCTGAGTAAACAGGCAGAGACAATAGAGACTAGAAACTGTGCGTGTGTGAGAGAGAGAGCATGCTTATCCCTGTCATTTATCTCTGTGGCAGGAGAAAGAGGAAGCAATCTATAACCGTCTGTCTTCTGATTTGAATTCCCTTTGTTAAAGCAGACAAAGGAGAGGTCTTTGTGGTGTGAAATCGCTGTAGCGGTGAGTGTTAGAGAGGACCCCCCCCCCCCCTTTCCCTTCTTGCTGAGGCGTTGAAGATATAATTTCTCTTTTCCAAACGCGAACGTGACACAAAGAAAAGGAGAGAGCACCACATAAACCACTCAGTTTGAGGCTGATGACAGATGCTTTCACATGAAAACGTACATAAATCTGCAGTTGCAGGGTGATAAAGGATCCTGCTAATGCTTTAGACATTTGTGCGAATGGTCTATTTCCCTCATCTGTCTTGCTGGTGTCCGCACACAGTCAGTCCTGGCAGGATCAGGACTCATTCTCCTGTTTCAGAAGAAACTAATGGCAGCATTTATGTGGAGTATGAAAAAAAAAAAAGAGCAAAATGATCTGTTACAGAAAACTTAAGTCTTTATTTGGTTTGGTCAATGTGTAGCACTGAAAATGGAAAAAAACAACTTAAGGTGACAGACGGGATCATGGGACGCTTCTTAAAAAGTACAACCGCTGTTACAATAGCCTCATTATCAAGAGGTCTGACAATAAGCACTTTGACATGAGAGGTTTTTAAATCAACATGAGACACCAAAGAGTCCAAATCATCTGTACCAGAGTTGTTGGTGCAACAGATTAAAGAAAGAAAACGCTAAACTTAATCTCATGAAACATACTGCAGACATAAGACAGACACACTGCGTTGGCAAAGAGGAGCAGTGGTCACAAGCTGGAATTAGTGGTTTTTGTTCACCTTTTGTAGCTGATCTACGGACATCATGTGATTCTTCTTTCAGCATAAACAACAGGACACTCTTGTTCCACTGACACACACACTATTCCATCAGCAGGTGCCTGTTAAAAGACTGTCACAGCTGTCACTCACTCTAATACCTTCCATTGTCCTTCTTCATCTTTTAAGTGTAGATTTAACACCTTTTGTAAACTACTTGGTATTTCGAAAGGTACCTCACAAATAAACTTGAATTAACTTGCCTTTGAGGTACTAAACCTGTAAACACTAGTCATTGAAGTCTGTTCAGACCAGTGTTAACACTGCATATAAAAACCCAGTCTCTGCATTTATTTTCAGAGACGCTCTTGCAAGAAAACGCAAGGTGTGAACCTGGTAAAACTTTTCCAACAGCGCAATGCGACGTCATTCGCCAACCCACTGCATAGGCCAGTCCAATGAATGCAAACATGCATTCCTGGTGGATTACTTTGCAATGTGAATTGCGTAATTCTACTGTCATAACTTGTAGTTGAAGTTGTAAAGTGCAAACTTTTGGCATATGATGAACTCAGACTCATGGATCTATTACTTATCTCTCTGGATTGTATTTTATCTCCTTACCGGTTCTTACAAACCGCCTTCACTTCAGTTGTGTGTCAATGTCCCATTTGTCCCATGATTAAGCAAAGTTTCAAGGCATTTTTCCCCCGCAAAGTACTTGAATTCCAAAGTCATTATTTCAGCCGTAATTATTAACACATGTAACTTGTGTTGAGACTAACCGTAGATGACCCGTTACTTTTAAAGTTTACATTATGATACATGTTCAAAGTATTTTGTCTGCCCTCATTATGTGAAATCACAATATAACTGCAAGAATGATGGATGTTGATAATACTTGAAATGAGCTATGATGATGGTTTATTGTCTGAAGTACAGTATGTCTGCAGGTGTGTGTGTGTGTGTGTGTGTGTCAGAAGCATGTTTGTTGATTTCTAGTTTCTCTCAGTAGGGTTTTAATCCCACCTGCAACCAAACGTTGTTGTTTAGAACATGTCTAACGCACACACACACACACACACATAATACAGGCACACTTCTAGTAACACACACATGCCCCAAGCCCCCAACATGTTATCTCTCCTGTCTAGACTTGAGCAGGTTCCCTATTGGCCTCAGGTAGAGGAAGAGACTCTTCTCCTCAGCTACTGACAACACCTGGCGCTCCACCTGTCTCGCCCTCTACCTGTCTGTCTCTCTGTCTGTCCGCTGCAACCCAACCTCCACCTGCTCCGTGGGTTCAACAAAGTAAATGTTGTGGTTTTCCTCCAGGCTCTCACTGTAATAATAATCACTGGATTGGGTCTCCTCCCCTCCCCCTGTTCCTGTCGTTTCATGAGCCGACGACCTTGTTGCCCGTAGAACCACGACTCTATTTGTATGATAATCACAGACACACAGGAACACAGCTTCATTTGCACTTTTACCCCCCTGAACTGCCCTACAGTTGTATTTGTACCGAGGCCTGCTTGGAGATAACATCAAACTGTCAGTGCTGATCACAGCTGCTGTTTCAGGACCCTGCAGTGTGTGGGTCCCAGTCTGGTGTGTGTCGGGCCTCGGCTCCACTCCGGAGCTCCAGGAATCTTAGGTTAATGACGGCAGAGGGGAGCAGGGTGAGCCAGTGTTGGGTTACCATGATCAGTTGCACCAGGGCAAATGATGAACACACCTAAACCATCTGTGGTTGTCAGTGGAGTTTGCATAATATTTCCCAATATTTTTCCATGATGAAACATGAGACGTTTCCAGAATTAGGTTGCTGACACAAACAATGTTTTTATGTTTTAAAGATACTTTGTGTGGCTTCTCGCACCGGAGTATCCAAAAAACTTAATAAGTGAATTCCTTCATTGTTCACGTGTGTTTTCATCACAAACAGAACATGATTTAACAACTTTAATCCTTTCTTCTTTTGATTGCTACAATTAAGAAATTGTTCCCCAAATACTCCTATGCAACAAAGCCATTATCTTTTAATACACAGTAATGAAAAGAAGCACTTTATCACAGGACAGCAGACTGCAAATAGAGAATCAAACTACGTAACTCAAGAATCAAAAACAATTCCACTTTTGCACACACACTTTTGCTTGAAAGCTGTTAACAACATTTCAAACCAGACCTTCAAAAGGTAAAATTCAAGAATTTTACTCAGTTTTTGGTTCCAGCGGAGTGTTTGAGAACTTTGTAGTACTTGCACTAGTACTCAAACTGCTTGATAGCGTGGTAGTAAACTAGATACTGTATGACAAGGAGTGCTGTGCCTGTTGTGCTGCTGTTTTACATCTAGGTTGAAAGGCCAGTAGAAGTGGTTTTACTTCTTTGCATGCTGCCGACGCTAAACTTGTCTTGCAGATAAAAACTTGGCTACCATGTTGATAACAGACCATGGTAATCCGTGATAATGAAAGTGATGTCCTAAAGTGATGGCAGACTGACGCAATCTACCTTAAGATTTGGTCTAGTCAAGAAAAAGTAAAAAAGAAAAAAAAGGTTTTTTGTAAATGTATCAACTCCACATTCTCTGAGAGAAGTATGTGTTAAACATTTGGTCTGTGATACAGCCACACCTATCCTTTGTCTGCTCTCTCCTTATCTTTTGCACTCACACTTACTTAACAACACACTTTATGCAACCAAATACTATTCCACAGATATCCAGACTCTCACACAACCTTTGACTCCGCTAGAATACTAAACGCTATAAATGCCTCCCAGACATATTCATGGGGAAAGCAGCGATCTGCTGTTTCCCAGTGGTGTGTGTGTATGTGTGTTTGTAATGAATCCAGTCCAGCGAGGCGTTCTGGGGCACGCTGGAGCAGTCTGACCCACAATCTGTAGCTATTTGATTCAAGATGTGAGTTCAGATATGTTCCCAAGTTAATGATGCTCCCACACACACCCACATACCCCATCTGCTGCTGCAGAACGCTCTTCCACCTACACTGCAAAAATCTCCATCTTAGTCATTTTAGTCTGATTTACCTTTTTTTTTAAAGTGATAAACAAGATTCCCATTGCTGTGAGATCATTTTAACCTGTTTTTAATACAAATCAACAATAACAATGTTTTTATTTAGCATTCTGCCTAATGGGCTGGTCTCACCAGCATTTAAAATGACCATCAAGTCATTCCAAAGGAATTGCTGCAATCACTGGATTTACTAGTGGGGGCAAAGTATATCTGCAAAAAAAACCTCAACTTTGGTCAACTTGACACAAATTTTGCCATTGACAAATAGCAAAACGTCTTAGTTTTCATTTGGAGTATAAACCCTTCCACAAAAGAGATATATTTTGCAGATGGGAGCTGATGGTAAAAATATGTATTTTGAATAAACTTTTTTATTTAATTAAATTATGCAAAATCATAGAATAAAAGGCTAAGGGGAGAAAACTGCACACTCCAGAGACAACAGAGAGAAGCTCAGAGAACGAGAGAAGTGTCACTAGCAAGTTCCCTGCTGGCTACCACCTTAGCATTTAGATAACCAGCTACATTAGCCTAGCTTCTACAGTCACATATTTCACGAAGACATGGATGAATTTTAGAAAATCTTTGAAACATTTTTGGAAAAATCTTACCAGACTGGGACATTTTTGTTTCATAGAAGAAGCAAAATTTACTTTCTTTTTTTTAAAAGTGTAACCACATATAGTAGAAATTAGCTTTCCACATTCATGTGGGTGGAGGTGGAATTAATTAGGGTTGAGGGTCTTGATTTTACTTGGAGAGGAAAGAAGAAAGAATTAATGGGGGAAAACTGAGTTTGCGGTTTATTATAGGGCAAGAAAAACAGAACAAATCCTAAGAGAAATGATGGTTCAGTTGCCATAGATACCGTATCAGCAGACCATCTCCCCTCCCTCTGGGCTTTTAACAAGCACACCTGCCTCGCCCTAGGAAACACAGACACACACACACACACACACACACACACACACACACACACACACACACACACACTCACACACACACACTGAAGAGGGTGGGACTCTCTGTCAGGTAACTAAGGGGTTTTCTCCCACACGTTCTGTTTTATGTCAGACATTGCAGCTGTAACATCCACAGCACTCTCTTGATCTTTGCACTCATTATTATTTATTCAAGCTTGTTTGCTTTTTCCTGTTTTTCTCCAGTCTCTTTGCTTTATTGCTCAGTTGAAAGCAGTGAGATGTAGCAATGACCAACAAAGAGAAAAGGGCTCGATATGCGACAAAGGTTGCGGGCCGGATTCAAAACCAGGACGTCTCGATCGCTTAGCATATGAGCTTCAGCCAACTGAACTAGTCACAGAGCCAGCTGTTTTTAAAGGGAAACACAGAGGTCAGAACCTTGGTCCCATGTCTCTGGTCCAGTCCGGAATCTGACCCAGGCCACCAGGAGGAAACAGTACATGGAGAAAGTAGAGCAAAGGAGCAGAGCATGTTGGACATATCATCTACAGTGAGTGTTTTTTGGAGCACTCAGCACAGGGTAAGTGTTAATCCTCCATACCTCCCCTGACTGATATTTTCCGTGAGGTTAGGTGCGGGTGGGAAGTAGGGGAGTCAGCAGGTTCGTGCAGGTTGCAGCTTTAGAGTAACTGGATAAAGTTGATTATCCACGTTTCACCATGTGAGCTGCAGGAAAACCTTCGGGACAAAAGTCTGCATGCAAAGAGTTTTCATGTCATGGACTGCTGAAGTGTAACAGGCTCCAGACCAACATACTGGTAAGATTTTACCCCATGAGTCCCAAATGGTATCATTCACATGGGAAATATTTCTAGTTTGAGAGATTGTAACTCACAGTTTTCACATTTTGTTTCACCTTAAGTAGCTTTAAGGTTGGAAAAAGCCTCTAAAAGCCTTTAAAAAAGATTTAAAAACTTAAAAAATTAAGTTCAGATGGAGAAGCAACTGACAGCATCTGTGGAAAACCAGAACAAAGAAGAAAATGTGGCTTGACGTTAAGGGAGGAAACTCCTGAAAATGTTTTATTTCCTTAAAGGGGATCATCATTTGTCATCTGGAGACACTTTTAAAGGAGGTTTCAAACCAGATGAACATAAAAAAGGACAGATTCTGGGCAAAGTATGCCTTTAAAGTGTAGCTGCACCCCAACATTTTTATTATTCGGCCCCCAGGAATCCCACAAACCTTTTTTTGTAGACCACAGGTGTAGAGGCAGGAGTTACAGCCTTGTGTTTCATTCTAGCAATGAGGCGACAATAAGTTAGTTTGTATGCGATGTGTGTTTAAGTAGTGTGTCTGCGCACGTGAGAAATTCCAAGTTTTTTTGTCCCGGTAGTCTTTTAAATGTTGCTTCCTGTTGCACGAGTGGATGCAGCACGGTAGAGTCGCGTGTCTGTGTCCAGTGATGCGTGTCACATGGTGGTGGTTTCGGTGTGTTTTTACCGTGGATCCGGGTCAGTTGGTCAAATCTAAGGGGAGTGTGTGTTTACACATCAAACAGAGAGCAGGAGAGAGAAAGAGACGAGTCAAAGGAAATCTGTGTGAAAGAGAGGCAGCCAGAGGGATCTAAATGCTTTGATAAATTCTCCGAGTGTAGATAGCAAATGTTTTCCCAAGACAGGAGACAATGGGACCAGACACGGGAGAGAGAGAGACAGACAGACAGACAGACAGACATTCCTGAGTGTGTTGTCCGGTCCAGTCCTGTCATTTCTCGTCAGTGCAGGGACAGCTGTGTCATTTTCGTACCACACGGCTCCTGGTCTCCGGCCTGGAATGTGCCGGGTCCCGTCCCAGCGGCCCCTTCACTGCCTCCTTCACCTTCACACTTTGTCCATTTAATCCTGACTAGTGTTACTTTTCACAAAAAAACTAGTTGCAGTCTTTTGATTAAAAATATAACCTTTTAAACACTTCTACTCAATGCTAGAACATGTTCCTGTTTTTCTGTTGTGGGAAATAAACATTTAATGAGAATAATATCACAAACATGACATTTACCAACCCAGAACAGGTAATAAAGACACCTGTGAGCCTGTCATATTTCAGATATACATATTCAAGAGCTTGCCTGTATTCATACACCTTCAAACAGTAAAATACATTTCTCTAAACCCTAAGGCAAAGAGCAGCTGCAAGTACAGTTACTGATACAAGAAACCATACAGTAAAACTGGCACAACAACTTCTCAGGACCTAGGGAAACATCTGCTGTCATATGTTCGTGTTTTGTTATATACATTCCCATTACAAGTGGCCTAATTTGCATGTGAGTTTTATCACTGTCTGAACACATAGCGTTCTGTTTATAACACTAAACAGCATTGCTCTCTCTCGTGACTTGTGAATATACGAATACAGTTGAAATCAACATCACAGTACAAAACTAGTTTTTCAAGATTTTTATACAATTATTGTACAATATTTTATTTTGACAACACAATTCTATGAAAGAAATTAAACAATATAATCCTATCATCTCTCAGACTGGATGTCGGTTATCAAAAACTGGCATCACATGTCTGATCAGATTCCCAATCTTGTTTACACATTGTTGGATTAGATAATGTTAAAGCTGCTTTAGATGACATTTGAATTTAAGAAGTTTGCCCTCTTTTGTTAAATGAGAAAATAGGCTTTTACAGACAAACATATTTATATTCCTCGCAGTAAGTTTGATTTGATATCAGTACTGAAAATCAGGTTTCGTATCAGCACTCGTATCAAAAAATAAAAAGAATTGATAAATGATCTTGTTGTTTAATGGCCTAAAAGGAAAAAAACAATGTTTTTGTGTTTTCGTTATGTAAACCGTATCCCCCGATAGGAATAAACATGTTTTGCATGTCTCTGATGGTGCTGATATGTTTGGGATGAAGTCACAACACCAGCTCTTGTGTCCTGATGTTGTGCCCTCAACTGTCTTCTTTTTTATGATGTCTTCAGTGTCAACCCCAACCCTGAGGGCTGTAAGTCAGAGACAGTCTGTCAAAATCCTCCCCTCTTTTCTCCCCCTGTCTGTCTGTGGGTCTGTCTGTCTGTCTGTCGGTCTGTGTGGACAGAGACAGAGATTTGGAGTTATATGATCCAGCTGCAGTGTGAGGACCAGTAGTCGCCCCTCAAACACAGGAAATCCCCTTACTTCTGCTTCACAGCTCTGTTGTGGCCGCATGTCTATGTGTATATTTCTGCGGCACAGATCCTGTGTGCATGCGCCAGAGTCGGACCACGTTTTTCAGGAGGGGGGGTTACAGTACTGCAGGCCCGACCAACCAATCAAGTGACCGCAGTCTCAAGGGATGCACACAAGAAAAGTTAGACAAACACAACCACGGCCTTTTTCTCAGGACACTTCCAGACACTCCTATTGGCTGACCCACAATGCAGCCCTTTTTTTTCATTGGTCCCCTTGCCTCCCCCACTCTGCTCTTCTCTTTAAGGAAGCTTTGGAGGTTTGGCCTCTGAACTCTGACCCCTTTGGGAAAGCAGAAAGTCCTCTAAAGGGATCCAGCGAGAGGCGAGGTTCATCTCTGGAATGTCTCGATTTGGGTCTCTTTTTCTTCTCCACCACTGTCCTCTCTGACCGGTTTACAGGACTTTTAGCCTCTTTAGAGAGTGAAAGCATGAAGTCTTATGTCATCATGATGAATGACAAGCTTGCTCACAAACTTTTAACTGCACACCCCAACTGATTTAAAGGGTCAGCTCACACAAAATCCAGTCATTGCCTCCATTGTGTTATGGTGGAGACAGCAATCCCCAAGCTGTCTACATGTAAAAGGTTAGTGAGAAAATCTGTCTTTGTGATTTGGGTGAACTGACCCTTCTAAGAGGAAGAGTAAGAAGATTCCCCTCAGTGTGATGATCTATTAGTTTTCGGCCTTGTCAGCCTGCGTTTGGCACCACTTCCTCCCGGGGGCAGCCTGCAGTTAAAGGTCTCCGTCTCCTGCGATTGGCTGTAAAGGGCTCGTGGTTGTTAACTGGCGGGTTGCTTTGCCAGCAGGAGGCTGTGGGCTGGGCCACGCCGCTTGGCCTGATCTCTAATTAGTACTGGCTTGTCAGCTAGTCAGGGTGGATCTGTCTGGGAAATTGCAGTCTTGTACACACAGACACACATACACACATAAACCATAGCTGGGAAACACACAGGAAAGCTGCAGTGGGGTGAGGATTGTCCTGCAGTTTGGGAGAGTTTGTCTGTGATCATGTGGCTTTGACTTGTGTTGCCGTTTGATTCTTGTGAGGCTGAAGTGGCTTATTTAGGGCTCGGGGTGTGTTTGTGTGTGTCTTAGTGTGCTCTTATTAGTGGCGTGGCTGCAGCAGTGAAGTGGTTAACAGTCCCGGGGGAGGCTCGTGTTACCAGCAGCAGGGCAGGTCCTTCCCTCTTCTCCCCCCCGGTCTCTCTCTCTCTCTCTCTCAGTTAGTCCAGAGAGAGACGAACAGTGCCCGAGGGATGAAGCATCAGTGCAACGAGTGACAAAGGAGCTCAATCTAGGAACAGTGCCAGGGCGAGAGGGGGAGAGGGGGAGAGAGAGAGAGAGAGAGAGAGAGGGGGGAGAGACATTGAGTAAGCTCAAAAAAAGAGAGAGAGAGAGAGAGAGAGAGGCAGACAGAGAGGGAGTGGGAGAGATATTTGGCTGTGTGAACTCTCTCAGCGGCATGAAGTCATGAAGCTCTCTGTCCAGCTTGGCATTTTCCCGCAGCGCACTGGTTCCCACGGCAACCCAGGCACCCTGACCAGGTAGATTGATACGCGTTTGTGTGTGTGTGTGTGTGTGTGTGTGTATATATGTGTGTGTGTATATGTGTGTGTGTGTGTGTGTGCACAAGTGTGTCAATGAACTTTTGTCCCTCTGGTAATAATGACTGTGGTTTAGTCTGTTGAGGAAGCGTTGAGATCTTTTGTGGGTTTGTATATTGTTTGTTCATGGCTTTCCAAATATATTTATTTTCTTTCATTGCATTTGTCTCTCTCTCTGTGTGTGTGTGTGTGTGTGTGTGTGTGTGTGTGTGTGTGTGTGTGTGTGTGTGTGTTAGGGGGGTACTTTCCCCTGTGGCTGTATGGACGAGTTGAGACGATTGTGGTCACTCTAAATCTCTCAGCACCTCTCAGCTCGTCTGCTCCACGGATGCTTTCAACTCTGAAACCGTGTCTCCGCTTCGCCGCTGTCTGATTTATTCTGCTGGTAAATCCAGAGGGAAGTCATGTTTTCTCTCCGTCTCTGTTGGTCAGGTTGTTTGCAGGGTTGCTCCAAAAAGCAGCAGATATATTTGGCTTGAAATCTGCCGAGGACCAGCTGATTAGATTTTGGTGGTAATCTGAATCTGGGATTTGAGCCATTGAAAATTCTTTGTTTTTGTTTAGCTTTTTTTAAGCCATAATTATGATGTTGTGTTCATGTTGGTGGTGGGAAAAGTTCAGGACTTTAAGTTGGCTACTGAGCAGCACTGCACTGATTTGCTGTCTCGCTCATCTGAAAATCTGACTTGACGGATGAACGATGAATGAGGGCTGATGGGTATCAAACTTCAGTACTTGTTTTTAGTACAGAATGAAATGTTTCTCTATCATAAAGTATCAACAACTGGCGAGTTACTTCGACTCAGTCTGGGATATTTCCTCATTTATAGGAAACTTTATTTATTTTAGAGCCCTTGTTTGGCCACTTGTGTTACCGCAATATTTAACACCGATCTTACTAGGAGTTCGGTTTATTTTGTTAACTTAAAAACAGATTTTGTGGAAAAAATGTGTTCATATTGCTCAAACTACTGGAAGCTATTGGAAGAAGTATTTTTTCGTATCAGTATCGAAAAAGGTCCAACAATATGCAGACCCATTGGTAATATATTGATTATAGTGCTGATAATTAGGCCTATAGGCGATGCATTGATTAGTTAATAATAAGTTGACTTGTTCCACAATAATTTTGGTAATTGATCGTCATTTATCAAGCAAAGACGTCAAACCTTCTCTTATTCCAGTTACTCAAATGTCAGCATCTGTTGCTTTCCTCCTGTTGTATGTCTTTATATATCTGGCTGTGTTTTGTTTTGGACTGCTGGTGGCACAAATCTTGGGCTCTGAGAACTTGTGGGCATTTCTTATTGGCATACATACGGAAGATTAATCAATAATGAAAATAGTAATTAACCGCAGTCCTGGTTGATGTAATAGAAAAGGGAAATGGTCGGTGTGCCAAATAGACTATAACTCCTTTAAACCCCATGTGTTCATACACAGTGTGTGTGTGTTTATATATTATGGTGTGGGTGTATTTCATGTTGTCATACAAAAGACTTTCTTGACATGTTTTTATGTATCATTATTCTTAACTGAACGGACGGACAGATAGTTTGACAACACCAGCTGTGTGTGTGTGTGTGTGTGTGTGTGTGTGTGTGTGTGTGTGTGTGCGCGCATGTGTGTTTGTGTGTGTCTGTGTGCTCTGGTGCAGCCAACCTGCACTGGCCATCACCATCAGCCTCCCTCTGTTGCTTTCAGAGTGATGTTTGCCAACTGGCCGGGCTTCCTGTCCCCCACAGACTCCCAGCGGATACACGCACACACGCACACACGCACACACGCACACACGCACACGCACATATTTACAAATATCCTGCATTAACTCCCAGCCTGTTTGCTCTGCTCAGATGGGTCTGTTTGAACAACTTACAGAGACACACACACACACACACACACACACACACACAGACACAGACACACACAAGACACACCATGATGTCACTCCCCCGACAAGCCTTTGTTCATATGATAGACATCCCCATTCAGCCTGTTTTGCGTGTATGTGTGTGTGTGTGTGTGTCCAAGCTGAAGCCAGTTCAGATGGAGACTAAAGGAAGAGAATCACCAGGCAGTCAGAGACGCCGGATCCATCTTTGTTTTTAATTTGCAATTTTAGTTCCGTTTAACACTGCAAGTAACAGATTTGTTCTTTTTCTTTTCCTGAAGTTCGAATGAGGTTTTTACAATTCTAACCAGTGTTAAGTTAGAGTGCAAATATTACACTAAATCTCACTGCGCCTCCAAAAGGCATCTGTGCCTCTAAGAAGTTCAGCTGACTGATGCAGAGCAGTATTGTTCTTGATAGAAGAAGCATCCCACCTCACTGCTGTGTCTTCAGGCACTGTTGAGTGAATTTTGTGTCTGTCTCTTCAAAGAGGAATGAAACTCGTTCCCCAAAGAGCCACTGTCTAACAAGAGCCAAGTGGATACCCCCCCCCTTCCTCTTCACTCTGGAAGATTTATTGTTTGAAGAGTATTAAAGTGAGCCTCTCTCTGTCCTCTGCTGTGTGTGTGTGTGTGTATGGATCCAGCTGGGATGACAGCAGCTCTGTGAGCAGTGGCATCAGCGACAACATCGACACAGATGACATCAACACCAGCTCTTCCATCTCCTCCTACGCCAACACCCCCGCCGCACAGCGCAAGGGCCTCAGCACACAGGTAAGACTATACACACACACACACACACACACACACACACGCACACACACATCCATATTTAATAATAATAATAAATAATAATAATTTTGTTTTATAATTGTGCCACAGGTTGGGATAGCCAGTTCCATTTTGGATCTGGTTTCAAGTTGGTTAAGTAAGCTCAGAGTAAAGTAACGCTTTCTATCCCCTCTCCATTTTTTATTACAAAAGCATGATTTATTTTACAAAATGTACAAAAACACCAAATATGTAATATACCTGGCAAAACGTTTTATATCTTAAAAGCTATTGAAAGCTGAAACCCCATGTCAAAAATAAGACCACATGAGTTCCATGTGATGGCAGTTATCCAGGACAACAGTTAAATTCACATTAGGGCTGAGGGTTCATTTAAATAAAAAATCTACAAATGTAGAGAAAAAAAAGTAAACTACATGTATAAAGTGTATGTATAAACTGATGCAACTGTATTCTTCCACTTGGCCTCATTTCCCTAAACCCAGTCTCTCCCAGCATTCCTCTGCAGTCAGAGAAGAATGTGGGACTACGTCTGAATGGCACAGCTGTGAACTAACAAAGCTAAAGCTGATGTTGACACTGGCCTCAAACCATTCAACACTGATTAAGAGCCACTACGGTCCAGAAAAGTGATCGGTGAGACGATAATATTGTCAGCTGACTCACGTGTATGTCACACACACAGCATTGTGGCCGACGTGGAGCCAGTCACCATGTGATGTGTGTCTGTTATTGCTGCAGAGGTCGAGGTGCTGGAGAAAAAACAAAGGAGGGCACAAAGGAGCTTTTCTCTGAGTACAGCAGCCTGACACAGTGCAGGTTGATTAAGTCTGCCTCATCTGCCCTCTGGTGATAACACACATCGGCTGGACTGTGTTTGAGGTTTTATTTTAGTTCTGTGAACAGAGTAGCTGCAGAATCAACTTAAAAGCAGCCGTCATCCCTCAAATAGCTGTAATTTACTGTTGGAAAAATGAAGGTTATGGTGAACTTGCTATGTCATACTTTAATTTAAAACGATAAAAAACTTGCACAAACAGTAACTTGCCTTCAGTATGTTTTAGGTTATGAAAGAAAGACCAGTGGAGTTGTAAAGCTCAAGGTGATCAGCAACAGCAACTATTTCCACACTTTTTATTGTAAACAAGAGTCATCGCAGGAGACTTCTCTGCCGTGTGCGGGGAGACCGACATGAGATTTGCCTCCCTCAAGACTTTAATGAAAAAATATTCAAGTCTCCATTTTTAACTTAGTCCTGTTCTCTTGAAAGGATTTGGTCTTACCTAAAGTTACCTAAATAAACACTAATAACACAGCTCAGAAAAGAAATAGTCACCATTCAGAGGCCCAAAATACTTTGATTTGTCTTGACATTTGCAATTTTCTTATCAAGATTTGTGACGTGACTTAAACCTGTCAGACTTGAGACTTGCCTTGAAGTTAACGAATATGACCTGCCCAGCAAAGCAAACAGCATCAAACATGCTTCTCTTACATGTCAAGCGTGTGATGTGGTGATCTGGTTTCTCTTTGGTCAAACAGCTTCCTCACAAACTGCTCAGGTGATGCTAGCAGGATTGCACAGCATGATGGCTGTGCAATCTGGTCATACAAACTGGAGTGCTTTTTAGAGGCACATAAAAGACTCTTACTTCAGCGGTAATAAATCTAACATACCGGGTGTGTGTGTTCCCAGCCTGTGACAGATGCAGAGAAGCACTCGGCCTCCACAGCGGTGCATCAGGCCTGGTCAGGAGACGAGGTGAAGAGGCCAGACGGCGGGTCAGACAGCGGGGTCAGGATGGAGCCAGGCTCAAAGTGGAGCCGCCGGAACCCCTCCGACATCTCTGACGAGTCCGACAAGGGCAGCTCGGGCAGGAAGACCCCCTCCGTGTCGCACACAGGCTCTTGGAGGAGAGGCATGAGCGCTCAGGTGGGGGTGACGTCCCCCCGGACTAAAAGCACCAGTAGCACGAGCTCCACGGGCTCCGCTGGCCTCAAGACCCACAGTTCAGGTAACACAGACATCCACAGCCAATAATAGAAAAACTAAATAAATAATAAATTCATCATAAATGTAATTTGCATGATCTTAAGTCCCTGGCAGAAATTTTCACTTAGTTTATGGATAATCATATTTGAAGTCTGAATGCAAAATGAATTGCCTGTCAGTTTTTTAGGGTAAAATTAGTAGTTCGCTCTTTATTTGTTAACATTTTGTAACATGAGCTCCCCCAGCAGTTGGAGCAGCAGTTGGAGCAGCAGCAGATCAGAAGGTCAAATGTCTTTACACACAGATCAGATGGGCAGTTAAGAGTAGCTGCAGCATTTGGTTTTTGGCAATATTGCAATTATTATTCAATAAAGTGAAATCATGAAAAGTTAAATAATGAGGGGAGTGTAGAGCACCCAGAGGCAGGAACCATTAAAGGATAGTTTTCTGATTATGACATTGCTGTTTAATGTTTGTTTCCTGTGTGATGAGTCTCAAGTGAATAGAGTGTACTTGCATTTAAAGATGTAGTTCGCAATTGATCAATTAGTGGACATGGTGCCACAATTTGAATTCTCAAAGAAAAAGTCAGAAAAGGGTCCAAAAGTGATGCAACTTCTTCACCTTGAGTGTGAAATCATGTGGCACCCACAGACCCCGCTGATGTCTCTCTCTGTGTGTCTTGCAGGTAAGACGGATGACGTCAAGGTGTCAGAAAAAGGTCGTCTCTCTCCTCGCGCTAATGGCCTTCACCGCTCGCCCTCAGACGCAGGACGCAGCAGCGGCGATGAGGCAAAGAAACAGTCGATCCCCACCAGCCGCACGGGGACCACAAACGCCCTCACACACACTGTTTCAGACCCCCACTCACACACACATACACTCACCTCGCGTACCCCTACCAGCACCTTTGGCTTCAAGAAGCAAGGTACTGGGATGGTAACCATGGTTACTGCTAGTGGCGCCACCATCACGAGTGGCTCAGCCACCCTGGGGAAGATGCCCAAATCTGGGGCACGCTCACTAGCAGGAGGGCTGAAGGCCGGTGGTCACGATGGCGGATCAGCGCTGGGTCACCACGATGACGGCTTCCTCCCCATGAGCGCCCGCTCCACACTGCAGTACCGCAGCTTGCCAAGACCCAGCCGCTCCGGAGCAGCCGCACGCAACGGAAACCGCTCCTCCACCAGCAGCATCGAGGCCGCCGTGCTCTCGGTCACATCTCACGGCAAAAACTCAATCAACATCGCCAAGGCCAACGGCTCGGGAGGCCTGATGGCCAATCAGACGGATCGGGAGAAGGGCGTCTCTGAAATTGACAACCTCAGGAGTGGAGTGGTGATGCAGGGTGGAGGAGCAGCGACTGTTCCTCTGACAGGAAGACAGCAGGTTTCCTCACCCACACTGCGCAGGTGAGCACGCACACGCACACTTGTTTTGTCCTGCAGACGGAGTGCCTGATGAGCCATACTGACTGGGCTCATCTTGTATGGGCTTGAATTTACCCACATTCAGCGCACACACTTAGATACACACAGAAGACCATTTTAGAAGACAGTAATCATGTAGTCACAGTAAATGATAAACAGTGGTGAGTAAGGATCACACGTGTGGGCTTGTTTCTCTCACACAAACACAAGCTCAGTGAGGTTAAATCAGGCCATTGTGAAGGCAGGCCTTGAGCTGGGCTGATCAGCTGCCAAGCCTCAGCCTTGGCGGTGCAGGGGGGGAGGGTGGAGGGGGAGGGTGTGGTGCGGGGTAATGGGAGCTGAGACTTACCTCAGCGCTCTGCCCTCATTAATGTGAGGGAGTGATAACTCTTCAAAGAGGCAGTGTGCTGCCATTATCGCCCACCGCGGCTCCAGTCATCACAGCCTGCCATTTAACTGTAACCCAGGATTAACAGAGAACCAGGAGAGAGTTCTGTGTGTGTGTGTGTGTGTGTGTGTGTGTGTGTCTGAATATCTGAGCACTGACTCTACCTTTCCTGGCGGCAGGCCTTCTGCTGATTTTCTTGTTTCATAGAGAGGAAAGAATCATACTGGTGTTTTTGTCCTGTTAGCGATGGGCCCTTAAGGACGGCAAACTGCGTCTGCGTTCAACACTTTGATCCAGAACAACCATGAATATTTACATGTAATTTGTTGTTGAATTTGCTGCTAATATTCAGAGTCCCAGGAGGATGAATCTTGATTATGTTATGCACAAAAAAAAGCCTCAAGCAACTTTATCACCTGCATAGATTGTTAAAAATAATGTGAAATAATTAGGTGTTAAAAGATTTAATTATAGACATGTCTCACAAAACATGGACTATAGCTCTATACACCATATTCTCTTTTAAGATTAGACAGAATAGATTGAAATATCATTCATCTTTACCTTCTGCCTCTTTTTCTGGCACAGTGCTCCTTTATGTAATTTATTATGTGATTTGTCAAAATGACAGAAATGATAGGAATGAGCAATTTATATGACTGAAAAGGATATTAGGAAATGTCATCCTTTGCTTTATTCCTGCTCTTTTGTGAGTACTTTAGTTCTCAGCCTTCCTCCCCTTCCTGATTTTCCACAGGTTGTTTGGTGGGAAGCCCAGTAAGCAGGCTCCCGTCACCACGGCTGAAAACATGAAGAACTCCACTGTTATCTCCAACCCCCACGCCACCATGAACCACGTGGCCACGGTGCTGGAGTCACCTGACGGAGGGCTGGGAGGCGTAGAAAGCGAGACCAGCAGTCCCCTGTTTGGAGGCAGAGTGCACGGATCGGGGATGGGGACCCTGGGCAGCGAGCAGGTGAGCAAGAACGTGAAAATAATGGAGACTGGATTTTTGTTTAAAATCACTGAAGTAGTCTGTTAGTTAGAACTGTGTCATGGTAGCAGCTACTTATGAGTTATTTTTAATCCTAGTAATTACATCAATGTTGACCTGTTGGTCAGTCCACCACTTTATGTCAGACTACAGTACAATTATTAGAGGACTGCCTGAACCTTTATACAGACAGTCATGTCCTCCTCTGAAAGAATTGTAATTACTTAAATGATTTCAGACAGATATACCGGTAATCAATATTGTTTGATAACAATGTAACAAATGACAATGTGAAGACTCGTCTTTATTGTTCTGGTTCACTTTTGCTAAGCTCTGTTTTTGGCCGCAGTAACTCTGAAGGCCCACTGTGCAACTGCTCAGCACACTAGCTGGTGAACATAGTGGAACAAAGAGTTGGGTATTTCCCCTTCGGAGTTGGTACAGACCAAAAAGCTTTAAGAGAGAGAATATTAGAGTTATACTCATCAGTTGGCCCTCCACACAACACTGGACAAGCTAAAGAGCAGCTTCAGCAACAGACTCATTCATCCCCGCTGCTAGAACACTATAATTTCCCTTCGGGGATAAATAAAGTCTATCTATCTATCTATCTATCTATCTATCTATCTATCTATCTATCTATCTATCTATCTATCTATCTATCTATCTATCTATCTATCTATCTATCTATCTATCTATCTATCTATCTATCTATCTATCTATCTATCTATCTATCTAAAACACAACTCTAAATTAATGATAAAGGTGTTCCATCATTGGATATGCACCCTGACTGAGCACTTGTACAATAAAATCTCATTTCTTGAGAAATCTAAGAGAAATGAGGATGTGCCTTTGAGTTTAGAGATGATTAAGTGTGTGTGCGTGTGTTGACAACAAAGGTGTTTGTGAGCTTGTGACAAGGTTTTGGCAAGGACACAATAATGATTTTGTTCTCACCTGACTAATGCAGTGGAAGTGCAGATGAGCAGTGTGTGTACTTGTTGGACTAACTGTGGGCTACATATTGGAGCACAGGAGAGACGTATGAGTCTTTTTTTTTCCTGACATGATTCATACAAATTTTATCAGACTAGTTCTTAATCATAAAGTGACACATGGGGTATTGTTTTTAAGCAGTTGTCTTTACAAACAGTAAGGAAAGGTTCAAATATATAAATAGCCATTAATCATAAAACATAAAACCGTCAAATAAAAGTGAAAAATACATCAGGACTGTATTATTCATTCATCTATTTATGTTTTCTTCATTAACCACATAATCTTCAGAGGTCAGAAAACAATGACTCTAATCACATTCCCAGAGCCCAAGGTGAAGTCTTTAAATAGTTTTTTTAAAGATAAATTATAATAATAATTATAAAATCATAATTATATGAAAAGCGCCAGAGTCTCGTATTTAAGACGCTATTGGCATTTTTGTCTGGTAAATTATTGAAGCTATTCATTGACTAATTGTTTCAGCACTGGAATAGACAGACTCCCACTGGGTTTGAAAACAATAACATCCTCTCCACCCCTCCACAGGCCTCCAGTCCCGGCTCAGTCTACTCCTCCACCGGCCCCTCCAACAGCCTGACATGGGGCACCACCTTCAGCAGCTCCTCCGCCCAGAGCCGAGAGAGCACGCTGGGCGGGCACGGAGGGACAGGCAGCGTGGGATTCCCCTCCGTCAGCAGCATGCACACCAGCAGCGAGTCCATTGACATGAGCCTGGGCAGCGGGGGCCATGGGACCCACAGGGAGGACACTCTGTCCGCTCTGGGCCGCGCTGGCAGCGTCAAGACTGGCATGTCTGAGAGGTGAGGATCCAAAAAAGTGGGACATTTTGCGGTGTCCATATTTTTCAAAAACGTTCTTTTCCCCCAAAAAATCCCCAAATTTCAAAAGAAATCTGTCCAATGTAGCATCTTGTTTTCATCAGTGTATTATATGAGGGTTGTTTCCAGGATCTTTACATACAATTTGTTAAGTAGTGTGACTAATGAATTATTATGTGACTTTATGAAAGTCTACACTTATCTACACTCTAAAGAACTATAAACAGTCCTGGTGCTTTAAAAGGGGTTTTCCTGAGTACTTTTACTTTTCATACTTAAGTACATTTTGCTGCTCAAACTTAATAAAGGAACATTTTGAATGCAGTTACTTGGTGTAAAGGATATTGACACTTTCACTGAGTAAAGGGTCTAGATACTTTTTCCATCGCTGACAATGTTTAAGTCCTTCCCAGTATTGACATTAATTCCTTTTAAAGGATCCAGAATCGAGGTGATGCACAAAGCATCCGTCGTGGCGAGGTGTCGCTTCTTGTTTGCCATTCTGTCTGCGCTCGGGCAGAGAAACACGATCCCATGGCGTCCTCAGTCGATTATACAGTAATTGTGGTCATTGTAGCAGATTCCTCGCTGACAGGTTGACTGTGTAATGTGACAGGAATGTCTCAAAGGAAACTTAATAGCAGCTAGAGTCGAAGCTTTGAGGCCATGACATCACCCCTCCTCACTGAGTTTTCTTATTAACTTCATTGGTGAAGAATCTCGCAGTTGACTTCTGTTCTGAAGGATTTCCTCATCTACTTTTTTATCCTCTAAAACTTCTTCTTTCTCTGTGTCTGTTGTGCGTTTTCCTTCCTGTCCTCCATCAGTCCCCTCTCCTCCCCCTCCGCTAGCCCTATATTCAGCCGAAACACGCTACCTCGGAAGCAGGACAGGTAAATGCACCTGTGTGCGGTGTTAGGCTTTCTGGTGAAACAGCTGTGGAGGCTCCTACTAAACCACCACCTGCTGCCACACAGAGAACATCACAGAGACCCACAGAGAGAAGCTCTGTGTGGTAGCTTGTTGGATTTTATGGTTTTTGTGCGGAAGTGTGTCACTCTGTGTGGTAGTTTGTGGTTATTTTTAGGACCTCGAGCTCCTGTATGAGTGGAAGTTTATTTATGAGAGACTGCTAATGTGAGGTCGTCTGTGTGGATGTTGGCAGCTTCAGTGTTTTTGTTTAGTGGTCCCCTCTAGCCTGTTATGACTGTTTACATACTGCCACCTTGTGGTAGAGTTTATGTGTGCAGATTTGCCTATAGGATGTTTATTATTGATTTTACACTGCAAAACTCTCAATCTGAAGGAATGTGTTCCTATTTTTGAGCCCTGAAGTTTTATTTCGGGCAAAATAACGGAAATAATCAGCCAGTACAATGAGACAAATGAAACTGCTCCAAGAATTTTACATATAATCAAATGTAATTTTACTTTATTCCAAGCTGGCATTAGCCTGCTTTCTTTTAAGGAAATTAATTTTAGGGTTTTAGGACTGAGCAAAAGTCCAAAATGACTTGGCTAGATGGAGATTTTGCAGTGTATAAATGAGGATGTACTAGTATTGATAAACAACATACAGTATCTTTGCAAGTGAAACATAGTATTAGTCTTTGAGAGATGCAGCCATATGTTTCCTTGCCTCCTTGCTTCCTTTGCTTTCCTCCTCTGAAGTGTTTCTCTCCCACAGCGGGCCACACTGTGGTAGAAACACTCTGCCTAAGAAGGGACTCAGGTACTGACTTCACTTCCTGCTGGACATGTTGCGTTCTTTTGCACAATCGTTTACCAAATTGTCTTCTGTCTTTCTTTTATTTCTGCGTCTACATTCACTCTTCGAGGCTTGCGCTCACGCTTTTAAAAAGATGCTTTTGAAGCTTTTTCTTTGGCACTTGGCACATGTGTTGTTGTGTTGTGCTTCTGTGAAGAGGCATGTCACTTTGTCGTCGTTCAGAGCTGTCACTGTATTACGCTGTCGCAGGCTTGATTTTCAGGGTCAGATTTTCTTTGGCTTCTTTTCTGCTTTTTTCCACCAGTTTCTGTTGCTCACAGCTGAGAATCAGTCTATGTTCATGCCGTTGTAATTCCTTTTTTAGTGTCTGATTCATCTGATTTTAGATCCCAACTACTAATCTGGCTGCTTAAGAGAAAAAAAATCCACCTTACTGATGTAAAAAAATCTGAATCCAGATCAACTTGTCCTGTAAAAACACAGAATCCACACGGTTCTGTTTTGTGTCCTCACTTTGACTTTAACCCTTTATTTGACTTCCTGTAGGTATGGCCCATCCCCACAGCTGCGAGGCCACGAGGAGGCCCGTGATTGGCTGCGCTCCCACTCCACTAGTGGGCTGCAGGACTCGGCCAGTAACTCCCCGTTCTCCCCCGGCTCCAGCATCACCTCCCCCTCCGGCACCCGCTTCAACTTCGGACAGCTCGGTACGCCCCACACGCCAAAACCCAGCACTCCATGTGTATTTACTTTATCATAATTAATCACTTAGCATTCGATTTGCTCTTTGATGGCTGAGACAAACTCAAGCCTGTGAAGTAATATCAGAACTCATCAAGATAAACACATGGTTGTTCTTTTTAGTTAAAAAAAAAGTTACAGTTAAGAGGTGACGTTAAAGACAACATCCTAAAAATACCAAACGTTCTCTGGTTTCCTCTTAAATGTGAGACTTTGCTGCTTTTCCCTGTTTTATATAATTCTACACTGAATATGGCCATATGTCACATAATTAAACTAAAACTATAAATCCAAAAAGTATATCAAAAATAAGAATAAAAAAATCATAACTTGACTAATATAATTTCATACATCATTTTTACAGCATCAAGTCCGACCTCAGCAGCTCAGATCAACCTCGCCAGTATGCGCAACAACAGCCTGACCAATCAGGAGGTCTCCTTTGACCCTTGCGGTGACAACCGACTGAGGAACTCGTGCATGTCACTCGACGAGAAGACTCGCACCATGAGTAGATCGGGCTCCTTCAGGGACGGCTTCGAGGAAGGTAAGCTGAGACAAAAGGAGGATGTATTGAATATTCAGCGAGTCTGTGTGAGTTCTGGCCATGTTTTCTTCAGACGTTTGGCGAAATCTGTAATTAGGTGTGATCCGTTTCCAAGACCTGCATGCCTCCATCCCTCTATGACTCTGAAGCCTCCCTTTCCTTATTCCACATCCCTGTGCCAAAAGAATTATTATTCCATTTGTTTAGAGAACATTAGGACGGATTACAACTGCTCCTCTAAGAAAAGCCCTCCATCCCTTTAGAAATCCATAATCTGCTTTGATGCGGCTTTGTTTTTTCATAAGCTTGTTTATTGGGAAAAGTACCCAGCCGTGCTTTTCCCACCAGCAGGCAGACTCCCCGCTCCACTGGATTCTGCTCAATCCTCAGGGCCATAGAAACACAGCGTTTTGATTTAGAGGAACAAACTAAAGCTGGGAGTGAGTTAGGCATAGTATTGAATATAAGAAAAATCCATTCTTAAAGGTCCAGTGTGTAACATTTAGAAGGACCCTGGCAGAAATAGTATAGAGTATAATATGCATAACTATGTTTTCATTAGTGTTTAATCACCTGAAAACAAGGATTGTTTTATATCTACAGATGCAGCGGGTCAAACCAAACACTAGATGCAGCTCAATCCTTCACACTGATCCTTTGAACTATACAATAATGCAGCAGTTAGCAGTGAACGTGCCTTTCAGTGAACTGCAATATAAACAATAAACCACAATGTATTCTGGGAATTGTAGTTAATCAGTAACTGACGTAAAACTTAAAGTCACTGACCGATATCCACCTAACAGTGTAAAGAAATGAAAAGGCAGATTTTGTCCCGGAGAGTGAATAAATGCAGAGGAAAGGGCAACATGAGCGATGGACAAAGAGTTGGTGAGCAAACTCAGTGACACTGAAACTGGTTTCGTAAATGCGCCTCAGGGAAATCAGCTGTGTGTGTGTGTGTGTGTGTGTGTGTGTGTGTGTGTGTGTGTGTGTGTGTGTGTGTGTGTGTGTATGTGTGTGTGCTTTAAGAAACCTGGGAAATCCGGACTCTTAACTTGAAAGCTTTGTTTTCTTTACCAGATTCTGAAAAACATCCGTTCAGCCTATATTTGTGCGGTATATTTTATACATTGCATATAGTACTATATAGAGCATAGGACAGGAGTTTCAGATGATTGATTATATGAATATAAACAATAAACCAACAAAACAAATACAGAGTAATCAGCTGACCCACTTTAATAGCTAACTTAGATGATGCACAGGCATGAGCTTTCTGGTGTTAAACTTATGTGGGAACTAATTTAAGATTAACTTTGTTGTCTGAGAGAGTCAAACATCCATTGTACAGCCGACTTTAAAGACATTTTGTCTCAAACAAATGCCTGTGGAGGTTTTCCTGGTGTTTTGTAACGGTTATACAAAAGTTCAGATAGCACACACCTGATGTGCACATGCACACTAACACAGAGACATAATGATTATTATTATTGTGCACCAAGTAGCATATCTGTCTCACTCCTATTCCCAGCTCCATGATTCTGTCTTCCCTTCCAGGAGAGGAGATAATTACAGGGATCGCAGTGAGAGGCGTGACACACACTTGATGACATACAAGAAACCTCCAACATAACTTTCTCTCTCTTTGTGTGTGTGTGTGTGTGTGTGTGTGTGTGTGTGTGTTAGCTCGCAGTGTGCAGGTTTGCGAGGAGATTCGGTTTGTGTGTAATATGTGTATGTTGCTGAGGTGTAGAGTTACCCGACCGTTGTTAGATTGACAGGACAAAAGTCACATCATCCACCCAACACTTTGTCCTGTGTGTCACACTGTCACTTTATCCCCTCCCCCCCAAACCCTCCCTCTCACCTCTGTATATGTTCACCTTCTTCTCATGTCTGTAGAAACCATATTCTCCAATACAGACTGACTGACAGTTTATATGCTTTCCTCTTAGAGATAGAGGGTCAAAAAGTAGAACCTGAGATTAATGGTTACGTTTGTAATCACCGTCATCTTTCAGCTCCCATTTTCTGCAGAGTCAGCATAGTTACAATCCTTAGGGATGTTTTTTTCTTTGAAATAAGGAATTTCCCTACTCTACATTCTTATAATAACAACAGTGCGTTATAGTAAACAGAAAGAAGCCTTCTGTTTTGCCCTTATTTTGGGCTGAGCCTTTGTCTCTGTGCTGCATTTTACTAGAGATGGGAAACAAATAGTAACTCACAGTGCAACAGTTTCATGACCACAATAGTGTTTCAATAGAGGTGACTCTACAATATATATGAGATAGTCATCTACAGTACAGCGCAATATCTGCGTAACTGTGCATGAGATCTGTAAGTTGTCAAAGTTGTACAATTGTGTTCTTACTGTATAGACAATGCTGTCAGTGTAGCAACATTTTATAGACATTTATAGAAATTCTCAGTGTTAACCCAAACAGCAACATGTACACATGTGCCATTGATTAAAGGTTAAACAGCAGAAACTGGCAAAACGTCGATGAACATTTCAGAGATAAAATGTTTGTAGTAAAGAACAAACACAACTCCACCATCTTTTCATTCTGTGTTAACTGAATTTAATAAAACAAAAATGACTCCAAAAATCTTCACTGATGAAACAATGATGGTACGGTTTGTTCATAATATCTCACATAAGAATCACAGAAGACTATATCACAATGAAATACCATATAGTCATTATTGTCCAACCCACACAGGAAGAAATCAAAGTAGTCCCCCAAAACAACATCCTAACACAGAAGAGGCTGGAACCAGGGAATGGTTGGCATTGTTGCTTGAAAAAGGGAAAAAAAGAGAAGAATTAATTAATTGTCAGAATAGTTGCCTCATCAATCAAATAATCGTGTGCAGTCAGTTCAGGTCTAAAAACATTCACAATGAGTGAACTTTAAAATATCTTTTTTTCACATCTGACCTGCACAAACTGATTGATGAGATCTAAACCAGACAGCAGTGAATGTAGATTAATGTTCTCCTTTTCATGTCATTCCCAGCACACCTCGCTGTCTAGACCAAATTCAGATAAAAGTAACTAATGTCTGTTCCCTGTGCGGGGAGCGAATGAATCTGCAGGGCTCCCACCAGCCTCCCTGTGCGGCTGATGACATCACGCGGTTGATCCTCTCTGATCTGCTCTCAGGCAGGAAACAGTGCTGGCGTTGTGTCCCGGCCTCTGATGTGTGATTAGTGGCTGAGTCATTAGCAGTGTAATGCTCAGGCTGTCATTAGTTGCGCCACAGCCCAACTGTAACGTGTAGGAGTTTTATCTTCACAACCGCAGAGCTGCAGTCATTATGTTCAGGGGGCGGGTAGTCGAGTCGGGGCGGGCAGGAGTAAGTGGGAACACTGGGAGGAACAGGGTTGGGTGGGCAGGGTTACTGTGGGGGGTCTGTTGTTAATCCAGGTACTGTTGTGTGTACAGATGTACTTTTCTAATCCCCACTTTTACTTGTTTGTGTCTCTTTAGTTCATGGATCCTCCCTGTCTCTGGTCTCCAGCACGTCTTCCATTTACTCCACAGTAAGTACACAAAACGTTGAGTTAATTAGGGTTGGATATTCTGTGATTTCTTTTTGAATCCTGGTGTGTATGATACCTTCAGTATAAAGGTAACGTACTTTTTTGGTAGATTGTGTTTCGCTGTTACATAGTTTGTCCACTAGAGGGCGTTAACAGGTTTATTTCTCAACTGTAAAATATCCAGTCGCAACGCTTTAATATCCAAATTATGGTGTATGTTATGTGTCCTGGTGGCCACATACCATGTAACCAGAACCGGAGGTTCAATTCTTTCCTTTTCGTTCCTATCACACCTTCGTTCTCTCCATGTTTCTTGTCTCTCTCTCCGCTGTAAACCGAGTAATGAAGGCAAAAATGACAACAACAAAAAAAAGATGAGAAATTCAAATTTTTTTTACTCAAATACTGGTATTGGCATCAGCCTCAAAATACAGATATAAGAATGTCTTAAGCACCATCAGCATCCATTTCAAACATTTAACAATCAATATCAGCTGTATTAGCTGAGAGAGAAAAACATGGGTCCATATAATTATATATAATACAGTGTTCTTTTGTAAACTGCAAGATATTTGCACAGCAGATTGCTCCACAATTCCTGTAGGAACCAGTGTAACCAGTTTGATTTTGCTTATGGAATTATGAAACAATAAGTATTGAAGTTGGCAAATACGCTGCAACACATTTACCCCCTAATCTATCCAGATATTTGACTCAAACACCCTGTGAGAAAAAGGCTTGGCTGTAGAGAACTTTGGTCAGCCCACATGTACACAGTAGCCAATCAGAGCCTGGCCTTTGCACTAGCTCCTCCTCCCTCTGTGGGCTGGTTCACTCACCTGGGCAGGTGTAGCAGAGAAACTCTCAGACATTAGATCTCTGCTCGGCACTGGCTGGTGCTTTGAGCCTGAGAGTCACAGGTTTGAAATCAGAAGGGGGTAAAAAGAGTGGAGGCAAAATGATGGCGACTCTATCCCTGACGGGCACCGTCACTTCATGGCAACAAACGGTAGGGATGAGGAGGGCTGTAGAGTGCAGGAGTAGATTTTTGCTCAGTTGGAGATAAATACAGCTGTAAGTCACACATGTAATTACACAGAACATGTAAGCGTAGATCTTGTTTATTGCTCTGTTTCTTCATCAGGGAAAGCTGACATGTCTGACTCATATATGAAAAACTAATCTAATGTGTAATCACCACAAAACCAATGAGGCTGAACTTTGGTTTTACTCAGATTCCTTTTCTTCTGTTTAATTTTTATTTATTGTTGGTCTTTCAACCAAATTAGCATGTAAACACTTTGCTTTACTGTTGTGATGTTGATAACTCATGGGATTGTTTTTGTTGGCGAGGTTCCGGTCCAGGATCAGAGTGAGATCTCTGTGTTTTGTCTGCATTTCCAAGTTAAATAGGCTGCTCTGTTTGTGTATCTAGGATCAACTAGGCATGATGTGTGTGTGATTGACAGCTCTGTTTGGGTGTGTAGACCATGTGTGGACAGATGCCACTTTGTAAACCATTCACTCATACCACAGAACACATGTGCTTAGCTTGACACTGCTATACGTCCACAGACACATTAGGCTGTTGAAACCTGTTAGTGGTTGGTAGGTGGAAGGAAAAATCATTTATTATCAGCTGTTCTGCTCCGTTGCATCTGTCACAACACAACCGCTGTGTTCAGGTCTTAAAAATACAGAAAGATTGTGCATTTGGGGGGAAGAAAATTTAAAACGAAAAGCACCTAGAGAGCACATATCCAAGGCTGCACAATCCTTATTATTTCCTTTAATATGGGAAAATGTCAAGAGACTTTGAATCTGCATTGAATACATATGTATTGGGGGAATATGACCCAGATTTGCTCATTCAGAAGTGCGGAAATTCAGTGACGATGTTGAAAAATGTAGAATGTTTAGTCCTTTTGCACATTTTTGAGATATCCTGCTGATAAAACAAACGAGCAGGGCCAAGAACATCACCTCTTTGCTTAGATTAATGGATATTTGTTAGTTTGAAAAGTAATCATCAAATCTATCAGTCTGTTGTTCAAATTAGAAAGCGGAGACAATCATTGTGTTGTTTTTGATTCTAGCACTGGATGGCGTCAAAGTGAGACATTTTTAAATTATAAACATTAAAGGCGTTAAACTTAACTCAACTTTTAGCTCCAAATGAGCCAGTTTTCAGTCTGTAAATTTCAGCATCAGAGGGCCTCTCACTACAGACCAGCGCTGAAAACATCTCCGCTCAGGTTCTAAAAAAACATCTCCGGATGCAGTTTCAGTGCAGCTTGTTTACATGTAAATGTGGGTGTTGCATGTTTCACTGTTTTGGTGAGCAGCAGCAAGAACGGCAGGGTGTGTTGTGTTCGTGCGAGCGTTTGTTTTGCCTGCTCTCACTCTCTATGTATTTTCCTACCTGTCTTTTCTTACTATTGTTCTGTGTGCAGCCTTTGGAGACAATGGGACTCACACACACATAGATATCTCATTGAAATGCCTTCAGGAGGATATCTCTGCTTTCCAGACATATTACACCACAAAATCTCCTCCGCAGTTTATAAAGCGCGTCTCCATGGAGCTAATAAATCAAACAAGGGTCGGGACATGTACCGTCTGACCTCCGGCAGCTTGAACTGCTCTTCTTTTTCATTAAAGCATGTCAGAATTCAGTCAGTACGTCCTCTAATGATTTTCTCTTCTTCTGATGTTTGTTTTTACAGAATGAAGAGAAGTCTCAGTCGGAGGTAAGCGTCTGCCCGCCCACCGCACTTCTATCCTGTGTTTTCTCAGCTCTTTAATTTTCTATGTGCAGTTGCCGGACTTGTTGGAACATGGGGGCGTTTTCACAGTTGTATCTAGTTACACATGTAACTGTATTGTGAGTGACCCTGTAACAGGCTCTTGTTCCTCTCTGAACACCTGTGTACACCTGTATGTGCCCTTTTATGCACCCGCTGTGTTTCATCTCTTAACCTGAACATATCAGCACTCCAATCTGGGAGCCTCCCTCATTTGTTGCTACAATTTTGGATGCGTGGTGTGCGTATGTATGTGCGTGTTTGGTTTGCATGCTTTTATGGATCAGATATGTATTCTTTTGTCTTGCTGCTTTTTGATGTCGTGCTTTTTTACATCCTCAGATCCGCAAGCTGCGCAGGGAGCTGGACGCCTCCCAGGAAAAGGTTTCCGCCCTGACGACACAGCTGAGTGCCAATGTAAGTGAACAACAGTGAGCAGTGAAGTGATACAAACACACTCCTGCATACTTGGACATGTGTACCGTCTCCATCAAGTGTTTATCTTACCACAAATTGAATCACTAACAGGCTCATTAAAACACACATTTTGCATTTATTATCAGCAAATTAATATATAATATAAATGTAATATTGAGGTATATATTCTATACCGAATAAATGAAAGGTTGCTGGTGGTTTTGGACATTACAAAAGTGCCTTTTTTAAAAAATATTTTGACTATATGCTCACTGTTTTTTAAAAACTAATTCATCAGGCACATCAACGACAATTCCCAGAGATAGAAATTGCAAGTTTAAGTGTAGAATTGAACGAAACTAAGAGTCACGACATCTGCTTTATGAGGATGTACGTTGGCATAGCAAAGCTTTGAGCTAAACTTCAACATATCCATGTAATCGATATGCCATGACTAGCATGTTGTTGTGCTAAAAGACGGACTCAACGTTTTAAAAAGCTGTGAAATTTGGCTCTGTCTCTCTCAAGCACGCAAACATTTCCCAAGCGCACGCCAGAACATTTTGTGATATTCATCAAATACTGAAAAGATAGCTCCCACAGAGCACTTTACTCCAGGAAGGTGTAATTTTACATCTGGCAGAACCATCAGGAAATCTCTTAAAGCGTCTCCAGACACGATCCTTTCTGCCCCCCTACCTTCTGTATTGCACAAGTCTCGCCACGCTCTGCCTGTAATCTGCTGCCTGAGTCAATGCACGCCGGTGGTTCAACCATGGATTAGAGATATGGAAGGAAGGCAAAGGTGTTAGATTACAGCAGAGAGTCAAGTCCCAGCACACTGCTGAGGGACTGTCCCAGATGTGGACTGAAGATTTACAGCTAATGACGCAGGGACACAAGAAGGCGTGGTGTGAGTGTTGAAAGAAAAACACAGACAGAAAAACAGAGGAGTTGGTGGGGGGTCATGAGGTTGGATGAAGGAGGGGGTTTTGTTCAAATATTTGATTACACACCACAGACAGATGATGAATTATCTAAACGCACCTTGAAGCCCCCGAGGCAGAGAATCTAAGAAAGTCTTCTGCTCAAAAAGTCACGACTTGAATCAGTCATTAGTCAACGCCTTATTAAGCTCTTACACACATTTCCTGCAGGCATCTGCATATCATTTATATTTGTCTAAAGCGTAGTAGTGATGGATGACCGTGCTTACTTTTGTTTATCTGGTGTGTTTAAACCAGCAAAATCAGCAGTGTTAGTTTTTAAAGCGGTTCTTATTTGTTGTATATATATTAAATCCATTCTTTTCTTTTGCTATGTGGAGCTTATCTTCTATGTCTACATGTACCTTTGAAATCTGCCTGTTTTACTTATTTGCGCCGACCTAGTCTGCAGCCTCCACTTTGTTAGAAAGTCAATTTATTTTATTTCAGCCATAGATCTGTCAAATCAAATTAGAACATAAAAACCACCCAAACTGTAGTGAGTAGAGGGTTTACCTGAAGATGAGTTCATGTTCATCATGACAGTCTTGGGCCTTGGCATGAATGCCTGGTTCTAGCTCCAAGGACTGTTTTTGGCAAAGATGATGTAACGGTTTGGCTACAGAGTTGTATTTGTAGTGTGGGAACCTGTCCAGAACTGACCTACAGGGGATAATCATTTATCACAGGGTGTTCTTATTTGGGGTTTGGTTCTGTTTTCATTTTGGTATGAAGATTACATGACTGATGTCATGTTTGGGTTTTCGCCCCAAGGTTGAAGTGGTTGTGTCGACTGCTCTCACATTTTCTCAGACCCCGTGCAGTAGGTTGTTGTGGTTAAGTTTCTCAGCTCAAGGTCTCTGCTGGTTATCACAGTTCAGGGGAGAGGTCTTCATTCCCTCATACTCATAAATCAACTCTCTCCACTTTCATTTGGGCATTAGTAGTTGAGTTCGCTCTCTGCAGTTAGTACCTTGAGCTGTATCGTCAGGGAGTGAGCCTCCTGCTGACTCCTGTTCCATGGCGTCCAGCAGCACAGGGCTCACCATAAACTTCAACCCCGCTAGGAGTAGTACGCAGTGGGGGAAACCATGTGATCCAGGCTTGATTCCTCACAGTATGGATACATCTTTAGAAGAGGTTTTTTAGAAAATGTTTTTATCTCTTTTAAAGCTGATGTCAGTGTTTGTGTGTGTGGTGGACAGATCTTTCTTGGACAGCTGATTAGGTTCTAGGATTGGATCATTTGCATTTAACTGTTATTATTTATTTTGTTGTTTTATTTTGAAAATGGTGCCATGTGGAGCCATGATTGTTGGATGCATTTGGTATTTTATGAGCAAGTCAAACTCAGAAGAAGCTGTAGGTTTGTGAGGTTGAGAATTAAGTGTTGGAGCAAGTTTGAGCTCTCTTCCTGATTTACATTTTTCTTTTGTTGACTTTTGTAACAGTTGCACAACTTGTCTGTTTCTCCTGCAGGCTCACCTGGTGGCAGCATTTGAACAGAGTCTGGGCAACATGACCATCAGACTGAAGAGTCTCACCCTGACGGCAGAGCAGAAGGTAAAAAAACAGCTCCTCCTGTTTTATAACAGACTGTGGTAGACTAATCGAAGTCTTCATTCACAGTCACTGCAGTTGATTTACTGGTTTGAGCCTCTCGTCAATGTCTCTGTGTAGGACTCTGAGCTGAATGAACTGAGGAAGACCATTGAGCTGCTGAAGAAGCAGAACGCTGTTGCTCAGGCTGCCATCAATGGAGTCATCAACACCCCTGAACTCACACATAAAGGGGACAGAACAGGTACACACACACACACACACACACACACACACACACAACACACACACAGCAAACATAATGTTAAATGTATGAATAAAGTTGATATTTTTAATTAGAATTAATATGATTCTTGTCAAAATGAACACATACAAGATGTCCTTCTGCACTTTTGTGTAAAAGTCTTTGAGAAAAGGCATTATAGGACACATCATACAAAGAGGATCCCACAATCTGTCTGAACTACTACAACTTGAACATTTTATTAACAAACAGACATTTCAATGTGACAAGGAACTTTCTTTATCAATACATTGTTGCAGTTGTGAGCTTCAGATGGTGTGTGGGACACTTTTTGTTGTGTGCTCTTCTTGTCAGGAGGGAAAGTTGGTAAGCAGTCTTTTGCGGTTAACAGCACATTAAATAGGATAATGTACTCCACCTATTTAATAACAGGGAACTCATTCCAAAATCTGGAGCCTTTTTTTCTGTAGTCAAAGTAAAACCTCCATCGTGTCAAAAGTGGACAGCACTGACACTATTGATATTTGATATTTAATAAGAGACATATTTTAGACAACACTTTCATTTACACTTCAGCCTGTCTCTCCTCAGCCGGCAGTAATGGCAGTCAACAGCAGCAACAGCAGCAGATTCAGCAGCCAGACCTGCGCATCAGGAGGCAGCATTCCTCTGACAGCGTCAGCAGCATCACCAGCGCAACCAGCCACTCCAGTGTCGGCTCCAACATGGATGCAGACGCAAAAAACAAGAAGAAGAACAAGAAGAACTGGGTAAGATGCTGGGAAATGTAAAATAATAACTTTAAATTCTAGCATCCAGCCGGGACTCATGATGGTTTGCTGTTTGTCTTTGTCTCTTTGTGCATTTTCATGTGTGTGTGTTGGTGTCACATGTTTGGGTTTCTCCCCTTTAGGCATCTTTCACTGGTGAAAAGGTGAATACACTTGATTTTCATAGACTTAGTTCTGTTGAATACCAAGTAATGATTGATTTGGTGATTTGTAAGTCAAAAGACATTTAGGTTCAAACTGGGATATATTTGGTTCTAGTTGTCGTCTCTTGGCCTGCAAATTACCAGATCAGTGCTTACTGGCTAGTGTCTAGGCCTAATGTCCGCTCTTTAGCTTTTTTTTAACTAGTGATCATAAATCAGAATATCTTACATACTGTCACTTACAACTTAAAAAGACATGAACTTTTGCTTTTTGTTCTTGAAAGGCTTTTTTGTGCACCGGAGGACAACTCAGAGACAGTGACGTACGCAACTTTTTTCCTCTCTGTCGTTCCGTAGACTGAAACGATGTTGTCTTAGCCGCCTGTGGTTGTCAGTATCTGATCCTGATGTTGAATTTAAGGAAAAGCAGTGTGCTGCTTTGTGGTAGCTGTTAAAAGACATGAGCTCGTGTAGAGTTTCCTGCTTTAAGTCCCAGTGATAATAAACGACCCTCCTGTGTGTGTGGATGTGCTTCCAGCTGTCAGAGTTTGTATAGATGAAACCCCACAGGAGGCTTCTCCATGCAGGTGCTCATACAGTGTGTGTGATGTGGCGTGTATAGGGGCTGTATGTGTTGGAGAGTATATAATGGATCATGAAAGACCCCCCTGTTTCACGGCTGGCTGTGATGTAGCATTAGCTTGCAGCTGCCTGGAGGTCAAATAAAATCATCCTTAGCCCTGTAGGGGCCTCTAGTTTAATCTCTGCCCCACCATAACAACATTAACACACCCAAACCCATATGAACATGTGCTGTTTTGTCTCTCTGTCTTCCTTTGCTTCGCTTCATGTGGCAGGTTTATGAGGTAAGATTGGTACGCTGCGTGGAATGAAAGAAACAAAGCTGCCTAACGCCTGCACTTTTTCTAGGTTACTAACCTCTGTCCTTTTCCTCCTGTCCTCTGCTGCCACTGTAGTGCCTGTCCTCTCCAGCTCTGCCCCTCCCTGAAAACTGCTCTTATGACACTTGAACAAGCTCTAGAAAGGAAAAATCCACCTGAAAATACTGACGCTCATAATAAAAGGGTGTTAGTGATACTTAAGTACCATTTTGTGGTGGGTTTTGGTAACTGGCCAAAATATAATTGACATGACATCATTTTTGGTGCAGCTAGATATTTGAAGACAGAAAATACAAAACAATGTCTGGATGTACCTGAAAACCAAAAGTCCCCACTTGACAGCAATTTTAAAAATCCTACTGAGTAGTTACAGCTTACCATTGTGTAAGTCTGTTTTCAGTAGAGTGTTGTCACAATAATTCCTACTTTAGCACTGAGGTTGTTTTTCAGGAGATTGTTGAAAAGCTTGTAGGGAATCACTAACTGAAGTAGAAGCAGACGATGTCGGTCCAGGGAAAGTAAGTTCCCTGAAATAACTGAATGACCGTTCTTTTTAAAATAAAATCTGAGTGTAAAGTATTCACGGTGGATTTCTCCTTCAAACACAAACTCTTGCTCAAGTAACATGATGAAATCAAACAGATACTGAAAGTATACATGCAGTTTGAATATGGCTCATCATTTTTATCTTTATTTTTTTATCTGATTTATTAGATTTTTATCAAAAGATTATTTAAAAGAAGCAAAGACAAGTACGCCTTCGAAAACATTGCAGTTTTAGAAAATGAAGAGAATGATTGGGAAAAGATGCCATTGATGTAGTTATCAAGACACAAAATGGTTCAACTACAGTGATTGCAATGCAAATTATATTTCAATATCTAAATTTCAGTGTGAAAAGACACACATCAGAATTTAATTCTGTCTCCCCAAACGACTATCAACACCGTCAACTGCTCCCCGTATAATGTCTCCTTTAATACACTAAGAAAGGTATTCACTTTGCTATTTTTAAAATAAAAAACAAGAACAATGAGCCATTAATAGATTATAAATCAGTATCTATATGCTCAACCTTTCTCTGAAAAACACACACACACCAAGAGCTGAACTCAAGTCATAAGACAGTGTACCCATAATTCCCTTTCTCCCTGTGACTCACTTGCACTTTTTAACAGCTGTTTTCCTCCACTTTCCCCGGCACACTCCTCCTCTTCCTCTTCCCTCTCAGCGTGTGTTTTTGGAAGCGTGTCCTTCCTCTGCTCACCGTCTCTCTTTGTCTTTCTCTGTTTCAGCTGCGAAGCTCCTTCAAACAAGCGTTCAGCAAGAAGAAATCTCCCAAGTCGGCCTCTTCTCACTCCGACATCGAGGAGATGACGGACTCCTCGCTGCCGTCCTCCCCCAAACTGCCTCACAACGGCTCCACAGCCTCCGGCCACATGCTCAGGAACACACACTCCAACTCGCTGTACGTAGACAGTACACATCAAAGAGTACACGTGGCAAACTATCAAACGCTTAATTCACAATGTTTAATGTCACTAATCTGTGTTTTCCTGCCTTTGTGTGCGTGCATACGCAGACTGTCAGAGTGTTTGGACAGCGAGGCGGAGACGGTGATGCAGCTGCGCAGCGAGCTCAGGGAGAAGGAGATGAAACTGACCGATATCCGCCTGGAGGCTCTCAGCTCCGCCCATCAGCTGGACCAGCTCCGGGAGGCCATGAACCGCATGCAGGTCTGCGCGCACACACACACGTACACAAAACCATATATTAGAGAGCTTCACATTCGAGGATAAATCAGCACCGAAACACAGAGTGCAGACAGTCATTGCTACACAGCTTTCTGTGAGTTGAAACTGTCGGTCTGCACTTCTGGCCACAACCCAATCAGTGACGCTGGTTTTGACAGTGTGATAACCACCAGCTGTGACTGGTGCTGGCCAGATGTGCAGATGTTTTTGTTCTCTGTGATCTACTTTCCTAACTAAACTCTGGTAGTAGTGTTAGTATTAGTTGTCGTACTAGCTTTCAAAACATTCCACTAATCGGTCTGATTAGGGTGATTTTATTAATTGTGAACAAGTTTTAACTCCACAACAACATGACATACTTCTGGTCAGACTGTGCAGTAATTTGAAAGGAGCCATGAAGCAGTTAAATTCAAACACATTAGTTGGCCTGAAGGGGGAGCTAAAGTCAGAATGAATAAGAATGAATCTTTCAGCTGTTCTTTGTTTGCTAACTTCATTTGTGTGTGTCTGCAGCTGGAAATCGAGAAACTGAAGGTGGAGAATGACCGTCTGAAGGTGGAGAATCAGGGCAGCAGGACAGGCTCCCAGGCCTCCATCTCGTCCTCTCCTCCCCCTCACACGCACACACACAACCAGGCCCCGGGTACCGGGCCAGGGCTCTCCCAGCACA
Organism: Dicentrarchus labrax; assembly: GCF_905237075.1. Taxonomy (NCBI): domain Eukaryota; kingdom Metazoa; phylum Chordata; class Actinopteri; family Moronidae; genus Dicentrarchus; species Dicentrarchus labrax. The sequence goes on from NW_026136719.1 coordinate 6,396,031, forward strand.
GTCTCAACCTCACCACCAGCGAGTCCACCAGCCTGGGTAAGACAGAGCAGACTGGCACAGTTTCTGGAAGATTTTAATGAGATACTGAATAGTCTGACAGTATAAACTGATTGCTTTTTAAAATTAAATGTTCTTTCTATATGAGTTAGTTGTTTAATGCAGGGATTACAGTTCTTTCACTAGTACACATTTCTGTCTCAAGACTATATGAGATCAGTGTGGACAGAAAGGGAATAATTTCCTCCAACAGCTCACAGATGACATATGTGTCAGACAGTGAATTTATATGCAGTGACTTGATTCTTAAGGGAAACAATGGAAATACTTTGCTCTGTTTTCCCATCAGACATGCTGTTGGATGACACCGGCGGAGAGGGAGGGATGAGGAAGGAGGGGAGACATGTGAAAATGGTCGTCAGCCTGGACGAGGTCAGCAAGTGGGGAGAGGTGAGACCTGTTTGAAAAATACAACTCAAACTGAACCTTTATGTCAGCTCAGATTGTTATGGCGCCGATAAGCTTTTCCAAACGCAGTCGTGTTTTTCCATTGCAGGAGGGCCGGCCTCGTCATTTTCTGATTGGTTGCATCGGCGTGAGTGGTAAAACCAAGTGGGACGTCCTGGACGGAGTGGTCCGACGCCTTTTCAAGGTATACAGTAACTGCGATACAGAGTCCGATAAAAAGACAGTGTTAGAAACACCTCAGGATTAATGTTGTTTTAAGACAGTTTGAAAGTCTTTGAAAGGTAACTAAAAGTATTAAGGTTTCTGAAAATGTCTGAGTCTTGGCAGTTAGGTTTCCTACTATAACAAACAATATGCACACATTTTAATCTCACACTCAAATGTGCTTCTATTGAGCAAAAACAAACAACAAACAAAAAAGCTGCTATCCTTCTTAGAAACTTAAACATTACTTTAAATGCTGAGACTTTGTGTGTGACAGGAATACATCACCCATGTGGACCCGGTGAACCAGCTGGGCCTGAGCTCAGAAAGCGTGGAGGGATACAAAATCGGCGAAATCCACCGGCCCAGCAGCCTCAGGGCTGCCCTCACACCTGAACTACTGCCCTGCGGTTACCTGGTGGGAGACAGCAACACCATCAACATCCAGCTCAAAGGTACCAACGCCATCAAATGATTCGGGTCTGCCAGTCACCATTGTTACAGTTTAAAACCAGTTTCAATCAAGTTTATACAGTCTATTACTCAGTGGGAATAAATATCCTGATGTGAATGTGTGTGTGTCCAGGTGTGAGCAGTGAGAACGTGGACTCACTGGTCTTCGACACTCTGATCCCGAAGCCGATGCTGCAGCGCTACGTCTCCCTGCTGAAGGAGCACAGACGCGTCATTTTGTCGGGCCCCAGCGGTACAGGCAAGACCTACCTGGCCAATCAGCTATCTCGGCACCTGCTGCTGCTGGAGGGCCGGCCCCTGACCCCGCACGCCGTCGTCACTTTTAACGTAGACCACAAGTCCAGCAAGGTAAATAAGACACATGCAGATTGTGTATACGCTTTAGTGGTTGTTAAACCTACTCTGCACAAAGGGATGAATGTGAATTTCTCTTACATGGGTCACAAAACAGCCAACAGACTTTGGTCTTTTTCTGCTCTCTAGTATTGAAACATGACATCAAAATAAACTCTTGAATAAACTGAATTCTGTTTCTGATGAATCACAAATTCAGGTTTCATCCTTCAAACAATAGCCATAAGAACTGTAAACAAAACTCATTTTCAATAACTGTTTATTACATTAAAGGCTGTACAGATACTTTGGTAAGATGTTAAAAGTCAAAAGTAATTTAAATATTCTGGTGTATGTAGGTCAGAGAGGTTTTTGTGTATAAAACCCAAACAAGTATTAATGGTTACATGATTTCAACTTTTCTCTGAAGGAGTTGCGTCAGTACCTGTCAGGCCTGGCCGAGCAGTGCAGCGGTGTCCCGGGGGCCGACAGCCCTCTGGTGGTCATTTTGGACAACCTGCACCACATCAGCTCCCTGGGAGAGATCTTCAACGGTGTCTTCAACTGCAACTACCAGCACTGGTCAGTTCACAGAAACACACACACCTGCACAATCATACTAAACAACAACAAAATATCTGTTTCAGTTCACTTTCAGCTCTGTTAGAACGGTTTACAGGAGCTGTTCGACACAACGCAAAGCAGAGTAAAACGCTCTCAACCTCTGACTTATTGAGTGTGGTGTGACTTAATGGCCTAATATTACCTGATGAGAAAAAATAATCATTCTGTAATTCCTTTAGCCCCTACATTATCGGCACCATGAGCCAAGCAACGTCATCTGCCCCCAACCTGCAGCTTCACCACAACTTCAGGTAAACTGTTGCTCATATCCTCCATCCTCTCCTTGCAGCTTGATGTTAAAATATTACAAGCTCTTACAATACATTTAATCTCTTTGTTTAAAATCTTTGTATGACAAGTCCTAATGTACCTGTATGTTCCCTGATCAGGTGGGTGCTGTGCGCCAACCACATGGAGCCGGTGAAAGGCTTCCTCGGTCGCTACCTGAGGAGGAAGCTGATCGAGACGGAGATCGGCAGCCGGACACGCAACATGGAGCTGGTGAAGATCATCGACTGGATCCCGCGGGTTTGGCACCACCTCAACCGCTTCCTGGAGACACACAGCTCTTCCGACGTCACCATCGGTGAGAGGACGATGCACAATTAAAGAAAGATCCTTTTAATAAAATGTCAATGTGTAGAAACAGTCAGTGCCTTACCTTTTCTGCTCTGTGGCGTTTAGGACCTCGTCTCTTCTTGTCCTGTCCCATGGACGTGGAGGGATCCCGGGTTTGGTTCACTGACCTATGGAACTACTCCATCATCCCTTACATGCTGGAGGCTGTACGGGAGGGACTACAGGTAACACACATACCTGAGCGCACAGTTTTTTTTGTGTGAAATCTCAAAAATGTTTTATTTGTATTAAATTAAAAAGGAATATCAGACTAGTTGGGCTCTGGTCAAAGAACAACAGATAGATTTTGGGTGGTGGTCCAGGTCTTGGATTTTGACATTTTTATCTGTAACAATAAAACATTATAATAAAGAGAAATTTAAAAATTTGACGGGATATTTGAGGGATCCAGCTGAATGCAGTACAAGTGTGTAATGAGGGTAATGATAGAATTGTTCAGATTTGCCCTCTCAGAGGACCAGGGTTATGTTCATGACAGTGAAATGGATTCAATTTGTACTCTCAATCTGCATGTAATTAGTATCTGATTTAATTAGGCAGCGGCTAATTACCAGAATGCAACCTCAGAGTGGGTGTGAAGGAGAGCCTGAAAGGCAGAGTTTAGTAGAGGAATATACTTAGAACAGAAACCACAGTGTATTGATGCTGAAATGGAAACTATGTTTTCCTTTGTGTGTTCGTTACATTAGAATCAGCCGTTTCTACAGTAGCCCAGAACGGACAAACCGAACGAGCCTTTCATGTTTTTCGCAGCCACTGTAGTTTCTCCTGCAGAACAGGAGGGCTGAGCTGTATTCAGATGGTTGCAAGTGTGTTTGACTGTTGCACTCTGTGTCTCTCTATAGCTGTATGGCCGCAGAGCTGCGTGGGAGGACCCAGCTGCCTGGGTGATTGACACTTACCCATGGTCTGCCACGCCCACTCCTGCTGAATGGCCCCCGCTGCTGCAGCTCCGCCCGGAGGATGTTGGGTTCGATGGCTACTCTGCCCCGAGAGAAGGAGTCAGGAAAGAGCCGCCACAGAGCGACAGTGACGCAGACCCACTGGTGAGCAAAAACACACACAAAGAACAGGATCTGTATCCGTTACTGAGCATTTAAACAATTATATAGTATCTCTTACAACGTTAAAATTAAGTCTGTTTTTGAATGAAATGATGTTTCTGCCAACAGATGAACATGCTGATGCGTCTGAAGGAGGCGGCGACGTCATCGAGTCCGCAGAGCTATGACAGCGACTCCAACAGCAACAGCCACCAAGATGACATCCTGGACTCGTCTCTGGAGTCGACCTTGTGATGTCGCCAAAAGGCAACACAGGGATCAGTTTTCAGGAGGAACTTTTTATAAGAACTGTTCTCACTGTGAGAACTTCTTGTTGTGAGGATAATGTCACAAAATCCAGCCACCTTAATTTGGGTGCAGGTAACCCAAATATTTAAAAAGAAAAAAGGTTCAAATTGCATTTCAAAAAACGGGCAACAAGTTTCTACTGCACTGCGCTGTTTTTTGTTTGTTTTTTTTCACCGCTGTGGCCCGTGGCTCCTCTGTCAGGAGCCTGACATCTACTTCAGACAGACAGAATAAAAGCACGCAGCCTGTCACTGATGCTGAGGCGTCATCATTACCATCATCACCAGCCATCAGCGTACTTAAATACCAGCCAGGAGTCCTCCACAGCATCAGCTCCAGCTCATCAGGCTGAGACGCTCCTGGTCCTGCCCAGCTGCAGTGCATCTGAACTGCCTGCAGATGGTGCTACAGGCCCTTGTCTCTGGAGCATCAGTGAGCCTGAGCTACCAGCTGCTGAGAACACAGATGCTGGTTGGATGGATGAACAGCCAGCCGCTTCCTCCTCCTGCTCGTCTACGGCTGGAGTTGCATGTGGGATTGCTGGAGGGTAAATCGAGCCAAAGTGAATGTTAAGTCCTACAGGATGCCCACACACACTTCCAAAAACTCCTCAAAGATTGTTAAATGTCCCCTCAAACACTGTTTTATTTCACTTAAACTATATCAAAGCCAAATTTCTGAGTTGAAAAGAAATAGTGAAAGAACAGTCAATGTGTGTCCACAAAAAGTAATTAAGGGAGCACTAATATAAAGTAGTTCCTACCATCTACATTTGAATGTTTTTGAGTTAAATGCAAAAAGTTAACTTCATTAAAAACCTTCAGTGGACAAAAAGGATGAGAACTGTGAGTGTTTATATATGATATACACTACTGTTCAAAAGTTTGGAATCATCTGTAATGGCTGTTTTAACATAGATAACAACAGTATAATTCAGACACCAAATCTATTGTTTACATTTGAAATACTCTTGGCCCTAAAAAATAAAAATTAAATGTTCAAAAATTCAACTTAATTGACCCACAGCCTTGCATGACCAGGGAAGAATACCCTTTGATTTTGAATTTGTTTTCTCGTCCAGGAAAGCGTAAGTGACCCTAGATCATTAACAAGCGACAATGGTGCTTGCAGTTGGATAAAGGAGGAGGTTTAGCGCGCTTCAGCCGACTCACAAGGAACGAGGCCTGTTCTCCGCTCTCAGAGTAGGGCAATGTCGTATCAGGACAAATATTGTCTTAGACTGATAAAGATGCACCTGCCATTGAAACGTTGTTTAATAAAGTATGTTGCAATAGGTGCTCGCAACTGGGCTCTAAATATTTTAGTAACCTGTTTTTCTTTGGGCCTTCTGTAGTCTAATCTATAGATCCATTCAGTAAGTTAAAATTGTGATTTTTCAGTCAGTAAGTAGTAAGCTGATATTATAAAAGTTTTAAACAAAAGCAAGACGCTGTTTGTTTTCAAACTCTTCATACAAAATAACATCTATCTGTAAAGAGGATGTTCTACAACTGCAAAGCATAAAAGACAATTCAAAAACATACAGTCATCCTCTGAGCCGTCTGACTGTACCAAATCAAGCTTTTGCAGCAGGTTATTCAAAACCTTTAACATTAGTGTAAAGATGAGGACAAGGAAGTTGGCAAACACTGTAGCACCATTGCTTCAGCACCAGAAAAATGTGTGTGGAAACGAAGGAGACAAGCTTGGTCAATTTAACCAAAGATTCTCACCACAATCCTTGCTCAAACTTTGTTTTGGAGTTGACACCTCATATGGCACTTCATCAACATCCGCAGTGGTTACATCCTCCCACATAGCTGAGCTGTTGTTCTAGTAGAGAGGGGTTCCTTTGAAATGGAGCAGAATAAAGTGATAAATGCATAAGTTTTATTGGCCAAACACACAATTGGAAACACAAACACCTGTCAGATCTCCTGAAAATAAAAATCTTTTCTTATCCAGCAAACATTTGTAGCCAATTTTACAAAGCAAGGCAAAATCTAATTACAAAATCCCTTTAAGACTTTCAGGAGGAATGGGCACTAACTGGGAAATTAACATTCACCATGGCTAGATTTATGCTTTTAACTTTTACCGTGTTTGAGATAATGTCATTTCCTATCTGTGTTCAGTGTCATTTCACAAAAAAACGCCTCTACCAAGTTCTAAGTTCTGTCTTTGACCGCTTAATCATCCTTTGAATGCTCCATGCACATTGGCCCAAACAGGCTGTTGTAGCACAAATCTCTTTTGGTGCTGGACCGAGTTCTAACAAACAATGCCTTACTCTTTTCTAACAGACTATGTGCATTAGCTGATTCTTTATTTGTCTAAATGGCTGTAAACTTAACAGGGCTCCAAAGTCGACCCTCTCCTCGAAGAGCGGCGTCGACCTCTCATCATATCAAACACCAATTGCCGTGGAATTGAGATGTGAATGAGAAGCAGTACTCTGGGTTTCAAATTAAGGTGTATGCATGTATGACCCAGTGCTGTGAAGCTGGTGTAAATATTTGGACCACTGGCAAGAAAGAAAAAAATATATATATAGATGTGTTTTGGTGCTCGAAATCAGAAGTTTTTGCAGGTTGATTGGGTGAAGGAAGTTTAGGAAGATGTGTTGATTTTATACCTCATCCTCATCCTTTAACTGTGCTTTCGCCATGCTCATAGTCTGTTTTGATTATGTGATTTGTGATGAACAGAACTGTCATGACAAACATGATGAACTAATTAAGTGAAAACTAGTGTATATGCTGCTTTGTTGATAGTGTTATAATTAATGAGGTTAAAAGGTATAACGGTACTTGTGGTTGAACGATAATGTAAAACGGTTTGACATCATTTCTGTGGCTTAAAAAAAAAATAAAGAACATTGTACTTTTTCTTTGTTTTTAAACCTGCCTTCTGGGAAGGGCAGGCTGACGCTTAAAGCCGGGGTCATGCATCGCTTTTAGTGTTTTTATCACCAATCCTATGCAACATTCATTCTGATCTCCAAATGGAAGCCAAAAGCTGAATGTGCGTTTGTCTCCCGCCCCCCCCTTCCCCCCCATTCCCCACCATTCCCCACCATTCCCCACATCCCCGAGCGGTTTTCAGCACTGCCGAGACGTACAGCATGGAACCCGATTTGTGAAGACTTTTAGGATTTGTTGCCCATGGTCTTTGTCCATATGTGTGTATGTGTATTTTATATAGAGGCTTTCCCGCTACGGTCCTTGTAAGCACAAAGAGACTGATTCTCTGTCTTGTGTAAAGCCGGCTCTGAGAGGTGTGGATGTTGTTGAAGCATTTGACCAGTCGGTCAGTTTATTACTCACAAACTCAATGAATGTTTAGCCTTCTTTGCTATGTACATTTTTTATATGTAACATAACTTTGTAAATAGTTGATTATCTTGCAGCATTTTGATGACTTTTTCTAGCTGATTTGTAACAGTACTTGAAAAGGAGTATTTTGTGTACAGTCTCTTTACATCAGAGCAGATTGGTGCTGTTTGTCACTGGTCTGTCCAGGGCTCGGAGAATTAAATCTATCACTGTACTAGTCTTAAGTTATTGTGATTCAATAAAAATTAATGATTATTTATGATTGAATTTTGTCAAATGGTTCTTTTTTAAAAAAACACACACTCACACACACACAGTTGACTTGGAATTGTTTACAATTTTATTTGGTATTTGTACAAAAAGTGTGACATAAACATATATACAACACATAATACAACATACTTATTAAACAAATTCATATAAATTATTAACGAAATAGCTACATTTTTCAATAAACAACTCTATTCAAGGTAAAAGTAACTCAATATTCTTGGCATAAAATTTCCATACAAAATTGTACAAAATACTGTACAATTGAACAAAGCTGTGCAAAACAGCAAATTGTGTCTCAGAAGCAGATCCTGTACAGTGCGCATGCGCTGATGAAGCAACAAACTTGAGTGAAACTTGAACATCGACGGTTATGGGGTCTTGTTTCAGGGCGGCAGCTTCTTACACATCCGGTTACAGTCTCATATGAAAACAAAACACGGGTTATATCTCTATATTTGCTTTTTTTTTAAAAAATAAATTAAGATACTGTTATTTCTTCTTCGTCTGACTCTGAGAAGTCCGAGTGCTTACTGGAAAGAGATGGAGAGGAGATGCTGGACCCAGCCGCCCTCATTCTCTCTCTCCCGAACTCTTCCTCATCCTCTTCCTCATCGGCTGAAGACTTCTTGCCCACGTCGCTGAGGTCCGGATGCGGGTTGGCTTTGGTGGGAAGCGTCTGTTCGCGGCAGCCACCGGACGACAGCAGCTCTCGTTCCTTAGAGTTCCTCCACTTCATCCGCCGGTTCTGGAACCAGATTTTCACCTGTAGACGAGGAGAGAATGGTGAGTTAAAAAGTTCTGCGTCAGGTGCACTGAAATGCGTCTTTACGCGCAAATTACGCACAACGTGTCGAACATTTTAAGCACCTGTGAGCACTTAAGAAGTTTTACCTGTGAGTCTTTCAGGCCCAGTTTAGAGGCCAGCTTCTTCCTGTCGGGCTTGCTGATGTATTTCTGTTTCTGGAACATCTTTTCCAAGGCCTTGCGTTGCACATCGGAGAACACCGCCCTCCTCAGCATCCCTCTCCGGGGTTTCCCTCTAGCGGCCAGTGGCCACGAAAAAGTCCCGGGGATGGGAACAACGGATGAAGATGCTATAATACAAACACAGAAGAGAAATTGAAACCTGTTAGTTTTGTTTTCTTTGGCACATCTCTGGAAAAAAAAAAAATCTGTTTGCAGAGAAGAAATTGTCCTTCAAAGGACCCTGGAGCCTCGACAGATGGGAAATCTTATTGTTATAAATCTAAACTTAAAACCAGTCTGACTTCAGAGAGGCTCTATATGCATGTAATGATTTCTCTTTACTTTTCAACCGGTCAGTATTGGAAGTTTCCCCCCTTGGAACTGTGCAATACGTCTCCGTTTTGAGTGAAATGGCACGAGGTGACTAATTAGCACATTGGCCGGTCCCCAACCGCATTGGTATGGTAAAGAGGTAGCATATCCTTTAAGGAACCCTGTGAGGGCGGATAGAGGAGTTAATAAACCGTGAACGGTAATTGTGTAGTAATGAACTAACGCAGAAAAGACTCTGGACAGGCGGCGAAGGCCATATATTATCGCAACAAAAGGAGATTTACACTTTCAAACTAAACACAACTGCATACCAGAATACTGATGCCCGGTGGGGGTGGGGGGTGGGGGGTGAAGAGTGGAGGGGGAATTTTTTTTTTTTTTTTTCGTGCCTTCAAATCATTTTCATTAAATGAACACGAAAAGCTATTCAGGACGCTGGAGTTGTTTTGTTGAGGCATTCAGCTGAGCCCATGAAAAGACTCCATCTCCATTATGATTTGGCTGAATGAAAAGCACGGACTAGCGACTTTATAGACTTTTCTAAGAGATTATTCTTTATCTCAACTCGTTGATTGGCCCGCTTGGAGAATAGAGGAACGTTTAGGGCACAGAGACGAGTGAGGATTGGAGGTCAGTGGTAACCTATCCTATGGGCCGTGCAGCATGCAGAGGAAAACCCTTCCACAGCTGGGACGTTTTGGATGCGGTTGGTATTTAAAAAAAAAACGCGTTACATTAAAATCCTGCCGCGCAGTACTCGTCTCCTCTCCGCGCACTGGACTTCCTGACTGTAGCTGCCCTGTGGCCGCAGCAGCAACAAGAACAACGACGCGCTATGTGGTCTTGTGAGAATATTGAAAACTCTCAATAGCGCCTAATAGGGAAATTAGTGCATGACTGGTTCACGCCTTTGCCCCCCCTGGTAAAAGTCACTCTCCGGGGTGTGTGGGTGGTTCGCCCGGTGGGAGCTGACCAAATTGGTCACGGTGCTGAAGGCTTTGTTGCCAACCACAGCGGCCCGGTGGCCCCCCGGGCGCTGTGGGAAAACGCGGGGCCGGGGAAATGCCAAAACGCCCCCCAATGGGAAGCAGGGGGGACTATAACTCGCCACCCCGCCTCAAATTTAGAGCGTGACGATTTGGGATAATTGGTTAATTAGGGGGTGGGTGGGTGGGTCCGGGCAGGGGCCAGAGCTCCCCATTAATAAGACAGTGATTTCTTCTTTTCTGGTAAAAAAAAAAACAAACAATCTATGACAGGCGGTGAAAGTGTTTTACATTTAAATGTAATTAGTTTGAGACAGAATTGTAAAGGCTGGAGAGAGATGAAGCTATAGAGGGGAAGTGCGTAAAAGTTGCGCCTACCTGGTAAATAAGGCGTCCTGAATATGGGGTGAAAAGTTCCGTCAAAGCAGGGGATGGGGAAGCTCTTGGAGTGCAGGCTGTGGATTGTAGGTGGTAAGGAAGCTGTGGAGGAATCACAGATGTTAAAAATCATCCCTGAATAAAAAAAACCATCTAAAAACACATAAACTGAGACTGAAGGCAGAAACACGGCGGAGTCTGTGTACTCACCGGTCTTTGGTGAAGGTGCGAGGATGGCGCTCACTCCAAACTTGAGAAAAGTTGGGTCCTTGCTGCTCGGCAGGGACGTTTTCGGTGAGCATGATTCGCGCGTCATCGTGGTCGTGGCCAAGGCGCGCTCCGCGCCGCTGAAGGACAGGGTGGTGGTGGCTGTGGGCAGGGAGGCGCCTACACTCCGGTTAATGAAGGCGGTGGGGCGGCTTATCCGCAGCAGGTCCTCCACTAGAAAGCTGGAGTGGGTCGGGAAGACGGACGGCAGGGTCTGGTGCAGCGGCAGAGCAGCGGGCCGGTACAGTCCCGGGTAGAAGGCTGGAGGCGCGATGACACTTGGGATCATCATGGTCCCGGCTTACAAAAACAGCAAGTGTGTGAGAACTGAGATACTCCTTGTGGTAGCTGGGAGGGAATCAGTCGAGTGAATGGCTGCTAACTCCTCTGGTTTCCTCACTCTGGGGAGAGGAGTTTTATAGCGGCCTGTCCCCCCCACCCCGGCCCTCCGCTCAGAGCTGACAGCCTCAACAATGGGGCTCAACAAAGTTCTCCACATGGGTCGCTTTCATGCCGCATCCCCCGGGCCGCTGATTGGCCAGAGGACGCAATTTATGATTGCATTAGACTTCATAAGCAAGCAACACACAATGTCCCCACCACAAAAGAGGCTCAGTCATCAATTTTGCATGTTGACCACTTTCCTTTCAATTTGTTTTGTTTGGCAGAGGCAAGCGGCCTAATTAAAGAGCAATCTTTACAGATTCAGTCATTATGGGGACTTTTAACGAGTAGGCCTCTTTTTAAAAAAAAAAAAGATACCTTATTCTTTTCTATTCAGTGTCTTTATGTTATTCAGGATATAAAAATATACTCGTTAAAATGCTAAATTATTCTTTTATTCTATTTACAAGCAAAAAAAAAAAATTAAATAAAAAAATAAACAGATAAAACTTTAAACCATTTAGTAATATCAAAACACCTTGAAGCACATTTATAATATTGGGCTATATAAATAAAACTGACATGACCCAACAGAACAACTCATATATTATCTATATTTATTGTTCAATCTACATTAGTTGCCGACGCTGCGCAGCATCTCAAATGTAAATCAGTTTTAGGGTTTCATAGGATTCTCAACACCCAATCTGGCCCTCGTCATGGAATAATGTCTTAAACGGATTTCTGCTATCAAAACGCTTTAACAGATGTGTTAAATATCACTCTTTTTACACAGGCTTCATTCAGAGCGCAGAGCCGCAGCTCAGTGCGCACAGGAGAAGTGTGCGGCCTGAGCCGTGCGCTCATGATCCTGTTAACCATGAACTAACTGTCACCCTCAGCTGCGGAGGAGGCGCCCCTCGGCCTTTCTCTCCTTCCCTCTCTCGGCTTCAAAAAAAACAAAAAAAAAGCCCAGTGGAATAAAAAAAAGCTTTATTTCTAAAGACGGTTTTGTTCTGCTATTTTAACCGGCTGAATAAAAGTGCATCTGTGATTTGATTTAAAACGCATTCATATGAGCGGACACTGAGACCCCATATAAAACTCTTATTAAAGCGACTTGGAGCCTGATAGTCGTGTTCTGTCAGCTTTGCCTCTGAAAACCCGTTAAAGCAGAGCAATCAGGCGAAAATGCATCACAGACCTAAAGAAGAAGAAGGAGAAAAAAAACCGCCTAATTGTTGCCAGTTTGAATCCCAATTAAAACGAGAAATACAATAAAAGAGTGAGTTTGATTTAAAAAAGAAACGAAACATTATGTTGGTTGTTAAGTGTGTGATTTTATTCATCTTTAATTTGACTTTGTTTTTTTGTTTTTTTTAATGTCATATAGCCTAAATCTTGAGTTAAAATTTTAATATTTATTATTTTTACTGTCATATATCCTAAATCTCGAGTTAATATTTTAATTTCTAAGTTTTAATTATTTTTAAAAAAGCGCAAATGTTTTTTTATTTTCATTCTCTTGTTCCACTTAACCGTAATGCCCCTGTATTTAGGACTTATGGTGAGTATGTGTGCAGTTACTTTTAGTCTGCTCTTGATATTCATCATATTAATTATGATTGTAATATTGTTTTTATCACATTCTTATGTTTTGAAGGCCAATGTATTTCTGAAAATGTTAGTGTTCTCATATCAGACAATAAAAGAACTACAGAAATAAAAAAATCTCAGTGAAAGTTTGCCTCAACAAACTTTTACTTAATTTAAAGAGAATTTACGGGCAGCTCAGTTCTGTGTGTTTTATTCTGAGTGACATTTCTGCCTGAAGCAAACCAGCCAGTCACTTCCCATCATTTGGGATCAGTTCAATTAATGATAAGTGCTTCAGCATCAGTCTAATATAAACTCGCCACAATCCGATAATTAAAAAGGGAACGCCTCCGTGAAATGATCCTTTGGAGAGAGTCAACGCGCATCAGAGGTGCGTCTGCTTTATGAGCGCAGGACGCACAAACAAGCGTTAACACGGCGCTTCGTCCACCCCAGCTACACCTCCAATAAGTAACAAGACCTTCAAAGCTTTTTTATGAGCCCATATTCCTTTACTTGGCTGCCCGAAATCCTCCTTTTGTGAGCGGTAAGCAGATGGTTAGCAGGAAGCATAGGCTGCTCTGGCTGACCGAGACTAATTTCTACGAGCTTTGCAAGCTTGCCACGTCCCCGCTCCTTTACCAGGCCGAGTAAAAACAGCTGGCTGCGGCTGAATTAAAGCCATTAAAAGCACATCTCTGAAATATTACCACCAACAACACCCCCCTGCCCCCCGTTAGAGCCCACTGAAGCCCCATCACTATAGTATAATTACCCTATGGGACTCAACTACCCATGTTAAAGTTTACATGGTTTTAGGATTTTATTTTCTAGCCCCTCCAGGTCCAATACGTTCATTAGAAATGATCAAATTACTATAAATTACTGTCAGTGAGGCGTTTTTGTGACTTTATCCTGGTATTGTGGTTTGTACAGTGGTACTTAATGCCGTATCCTCTCATTTGTATTAATAATCATATTTCAATACACAATGTGATCGGCTATTTTAGCCTTTTATGCACCTATAATATTCATACCCGCACTACCCCATTGTGTTTATGTTCGCTTATGGAAGGATAATATCCCCGTAGGGATTTCCTACTTATGTTTACCACTTATGGCATCCTTATCTACAGAGAGGATTACTTATATTAATCACTTATGATATAATATCCCTACAGGGATTACCAGTAGACATATACATACACAATATCCATACATTAACTAGATATATCTCCAGCTATATGTTTATTATAGAATATTATCGGACTGTTACTTTTCCCGACAGGGCCATGCCACTTTACCAAATAGATGAACTTAACCATTGTCTTGGGTCTCTTTCTGCTTCGTTAAGTGAAAGGGGCTGAGTAAATATGTTACCCATGCATGAGAGGCTCTGTATGGGCCGTCCCATTGTGCCGCGGGTCCGACAGGTGGTTAACTGTTTATTATTCCCTCATTATTTATCGGTGACGTGGCCGCACCGAGGAGAGGGGAACTCCCCATCTTTTCACTTAACCGGGGATGAACAGATTGTGCTGACTGGTTGCAGCCTCGTATATGACACCGGTCACCAGTCCAATCCATCTCCGCCCTGCAGCCATTCAGCCTGCATCCAGCTCCATCAGGGTTTGGTAATTGAAACGCTTTATTTCAGTTAACACATCCAGCCCCTTTCCCCGTTAACGTACCTGCTTGCCAAATACAACCAGGAAACAGTCTCTCATTTTTGGATGCCTTGAAAACATCCCAGCAGTCAATGCATGGGCATTATTTAATGTGTCAATAATAGTAGACAGAAGGACAGATATATTACAACATTAAAGGACTACTGTTATTGAAAGTGGCTTAAAGAGAAGCATATAAGTAAATAAAGTTGAATTAGATGCATCTAATTGACTAAAGTACTGTTTTGAGTACTTATATTTTATATTTGACAATTCGTTTCACATTTTGGTTTTACATACAAAACAGTAAATAAAGTAGTTAAAATTAGTTCCACCTCGTACATTAAAATGCAGCTTGTATGATAATACATAACTAAAAATAAGGCAATAATATAAGAAAGGAACTCTTCTGCATAATGAATACATCTACTTTTGATACTTAATCTTGCTCTTTAATTCTACTTATAATAAGACCTCTCCTTTTTCTCTTGTCGTATTGCTTTTACTTAAGTAAAGTTTATGAATACTTATGCCACATTGCACTGTATTTGTCAGACTGTTTCACACTTGAGCCTCTCGTGCCTGAAAATGTCACAGTTCGTATGAGTTTCAAATGAAGCTCAAGTGAATCCTCGCTCCTGCCATGTGAAGTTAACCAAACATCTATTTCAGTTTGTGACCGGGCTTCACCTCAGCAGCGGCTCCCACTCGGGGTGTTTTGGCCGCAGCTTCACCTCAGCTCGCCGGTCGCACTGAAGGTCCCTCGCAGCATCTGGCCCAGGCGCCGCAGCCCCACTCAACACTGAGCGAATTAGCAATGCCACAAGATTCAGAAGAGCAGTGACAAGCATTAAATCGATATTAACTTTGTATTAAACATGGGCCCCTCCCTCATCCCCAAATGGACCGGAGCCATATCAGTGCACAAAGCGCTCTGTATGAACTCTGGCTGCACCTGTTCCCCCTCACTTGGCCATGGGAGTTCAACTTCTTAGTTTCTCCCCAGGCTATTTTTTTTTCCTTCATCTGCTCCACCCCACACTGAATTCTTTCAGTTGGGCTTTTGTCATCATTTTGATCTCATCTTCACCCCCCACGTTTACAACTCCTCTAATCACGTCATTGAGAACATGGATTTTCACATTTACATTTTCATTAACTGTCCAAAAAGTATAAACACACAAGTTTTCACTTTCAACTACAGAAAGTTTCAGAGCAGAATTGCTCTTTCTGGTCCAGACTGGGACACTTGCCTCCCCTTTCTTGCTGTTCATTTATTAGCAGTTGTCAGTATGGATGTCGAGTGGTGTCCTAATCCTCTTAAGGCGCATGTTGGTACAGTTTGCATATCATTTTCTCATCTTGGAGAAAGGCCACAACCCTTTCTATTCACAGGGATTCCCTGTCCTCTTTCAGTGCAGCCACAGCCAACTGCATTAGCATAATCTGACAACCAATACCATTGTCCATGACCTTGTATGCAAAGTTAATTGCTCATTAATACCAGACAAAACAGAGGGGTGCAGAGGAAGCACAGTAGTCCTCTAAATCCTTGTTTTAGAATGGCCAGGCAGGCAGGTGGAACATCCTCCACCGGCTCATTAAACTCTACCTGAAAGTATTACAACTGACTGAAATCTAAATATTTTATTTCTCGTTTGTGACAAAAGCATCTGGGGCTCAAAAATACCAAGAATCAGGAGTGTAAGTAGTCGTTTAACCAACCACTCTAATTTTAATAATAATCTGTCCACACACACACACACACACACACACAAAGACTCGCACACACTCCCTCAAAAGTATATACAATTTGTCACAGTGGCTCAGCATTAATCAATTGCAAATGTATCTCTCTGCGAGTTTAATCTCATCTCTACATTAGTTTCACGGATGCAGGGCGATTTGCAAGAGGAGCCTCCACTCCAACCCCCGCCCCCAAGCACCTGGCAGTCTTTTCGGGTAGCGTCATGTAAACACCCACTGCTTCAACGGGTGCCTCGTCTGAGGACCCAAGCGTCACCGCGCAGCATGGAAAAGAAGGCCAGGCTATGTGGTTGTCAACACCGGTTTAGCTTAGGAGTCCCGTTGTGACATTAGTGGTGACTCTCCTGGTCAGGCCGACCTGCAGCACTTGTTTGATATAGATATAGCCGCTAATATCTGATTATTATGGAATGAACAGGCACTAGACAGGGTTCAGAAGGCCACCACATGCAGCTGCCTAATACTGTCTTTGTCCTCTGCAGAGCTGCACAGCCGGCAATGACAAGCTTGTAATAGATAGAAAAATGCAATAAAATGCTTGTTTGCAGAATTGTTTCGGTTATGTGCACCAAAGTGAGGAAATACTGCTTGTTTTAGTCACGCACTGTGAAAGACAAGGAGCAATTCAAAGTGTTACTTCTCTTTTTTTCATCTTTCCAAGAAAGTTTTGTTTGGGCTGAAACTTGCTATTTGAGGACTCTGGCTTGGAGGTTTGTTGTTTACTGGGGCTGGAGTCCTGAAGAAGTGTGTGTGTGTGTGTGTGTGTGTGTGTGTGTGTGTGTGTGTGTGTGAGTTTGTGTGGGAGGGGTAGCTGTGTAGAGCAGTTGAAGAAGAAGAAGGTATGAATGGGGAAAGAAGGGGCTTGGGTGGAGGAGGGGATGCTTGACGGACTTCACTGCCTGTTGGCCCTGCAGCATTGATGCCGTGTTGGCCATATAATCGGATTGCCAGTGGGTGAAAGTGAGCCCGGGTGCTTATGTCAGTTTGCGTCTCGTCAAGCTGAATAATACGCATGGCCAGGGAGTGAAGCGGACGCTTGCCATTGAGAGCTCTCAGTACTTGTGGCTAAGCATTTCTAAAAGAGAGAAAAAGCCTCATTGGATTCATATATAATTCTCACTCAAGCGTTTTGATGCATTTGCATAACAGGAGGAAACCAGTGATCTTTTCAGTGCTGCTGCTGCTCCTGCTGCACAAGTGTGTGTGCTTGCATGTGCCACTGGGTGTGTGTGTGTGTGTGTGTGTGTGTGTGTGTGTGTGTGTGTGTGTGTGTGTGATTTGAAAAGGGTCCTAGCTGAGCCCTGCATAAACAAGGCTGGACACGGTTCTTGCACTTGGCCTCTCATGATTAATCGAAGATCAACAACAAAACGACAGAACATTTAGCTTTTTCCACTTATCTTCTTTTACACTGAAGGAAAAAAAAAACAGAGCGGGGAGCACAAGTTCAGTGTTTATGTTGTCATGAATGAGCATGACCAAGGAAAACACTGCTGACCTTCAGATTCTGTGGATTTCATTTGAAAAGTTTCAAGGAGAGTTGATAATGGGGGTCTTTCCTGATGCTGTATTTCAAACCAGTGTTCTTTTGTCAGCCAAGGCTCCTGTTGAATGGCCTGCCTGACTGAAATGCATTGTAACACATCATACAGTAGATGCATTAATATTCTCCAAAACTGACCTGAATCATTAGACAAATCCCTCTTTTGATCCACAAACTGAATTCCTTTTTTAAGCAGTATTCTGTGTTGTTTCCATTCACTTTAATGTTGAACCTACAGTGCAGATATTACAACAAAAAATGTCCTTGTAGCTCATCAATGTTCTCCTGAGTTAGGGTGCAAAATTGACACTTAAAGCTTGGTAGTTAGTTCCTAAATCAATTAGCTACTAAAATTGTTTGCACCATGATTACTTGAGGCATAACCTAACTAGTTTGCATGTGAAGTCATAACTAAGGCAAGTGGCCTTAGTTCCATTGTAATGGTTAACGTGCTTATTAGCATTTTGGCTGACATGAGCCACTTGGCATCATAGCACATTGTAGATCGATAATGAAATACACCAATTAATGAGGTCTCTACTGGATTACTGTGTTGCAATGACAAATGATGTGTGAGAGAAAAACTGCTGTTGTACCATTTGTAAGTATCATTCTTAGAGTTAGGTTTGAACTCATCTCCTCAGTGCAAGCGCTTTTATTTTCGAAAATCACAATTATTTATGTTATAACTAGGCTACGTTTGAACTTAGACTCAGCTGGTGCTAAAGGCTGCTGATTTTGTGTTAATTTATGGGTGTTAACATCTATATCAAATTACCAGTGTAGGACTATTAATACCTTTTTATAGATACATTTTAGAATAATGTGACAGTACATTGGTCCCAAACATAGGCAATTTTTTTTAATGGTCAGTGGTGGACTGTGCTGGACTGTTCAAATCAATCACCCGACTGTTTCATTTAAAGCCCCCAAAACAACAAGAAAGTGAAGATGGCTGCAGTACAGGCGTAGCAGAGAATCATCAGGGAAGATTCAGTTTGTAGTGTCTGTTGTTCTTCACACAGTCAGACTGTTGGTTGGGCACAACAAGCTATTTGAAAATGTCACATAATACTGTGGGAGTTTGTGATGGCTAAAACCGATGAATCCAAAAAATAATGACTAGATTAATTGAGAATGAAATAGCAATTAGTTGCAGCCCTAGCTTGGAGCCATTTCAAATCCAATGTACTGCAGTACATGACCCAAACATGAACAAGAAGCTATGAAACTATTCTAATACTTGTGCACTGTATATCTGGTATCTACAACACTGGTCGTGCAATAATCCACAAATACAAAGTTTGTTCAGTACTATGGTCAATCTAACATCCTTAGCTAAAGCAGTTATAGCAGCCACGTTTTGAAATATCTGCGGGCCTCAGAGTGAGGTGGCAGTTTGCTGCCTACCAGCAGCAGAAGCTGACATAGCCACTGCAGTTCTCTTCAACCCGGATGCGGACCATCAGCCGGTCCATTTACCCCGTTCAAACTCTGTGAGGCATGATGACCATCAGGATGGTATGGGTCTTTGGTCAAACAGAGAGCAGTAATGTGGTCCGACTGACTTTCCACACAGCAGACCCCCCAGGTCTGATTCCTGGAGCAGTCAAAGTCTTGCATCTCAAAGTCACATACAGCCATTTGGAGCCACTGGCCTGTGCTGGTTCTCAGTTCCAATGCAGCCTGTAATTGATCCCATCATTGCATTATAGGGGAGCTAATAGGCCCTAGGTGAGGTGACCTCTGTTCCACCAAGTCTTTAACTCCCCCTTCTGCTTGTCAGTTCTCCAAACCATCACTCACCAATCCCTTTCACCATCTTCTGCAGTCCATTTACCCCTTTCTTATTCTTTACGCCTCCTCTCTCGCAGGTTTAGCAGCCATGTTGAGCTTTTTATGAGCGAGAAATGACACAGTTTATCCAGATCAGAGACAGTTAGGTGCAGGAGTACTTTTATGTTTTTTTCCCCAGCTATCAACTGAGTGAACAAAGAGGCACCAGGTCTTTCATGATGAACTCATGACCAGGATGTGAGGTTAAGCCAGTCCACCAGAAACCACATGAAAAAGCAAAAGCATTCAGAAACTTTATAGATGACTGTTGAATCTTGCTCTGAATCCTCAGTATCTTCTTCAACCTTTTCATTCATCTTCCATTCCAAAGCTGCATTGGGGTTTATCTCAGAGTACTTTGTGTATTATCTTTAGCTGGAGAGTGTTCCTAGAAACCTCTTGTACTTGTACAAAAGTCGAATGGAGCAGGCAGGGGGAAGGGTCACCTATTGCAGAGTGACCTCTGCTCTGCAGGGCCAAATGATAAGACACTTAAGGTCAAGGAGAGCACAATGGCCTGAGAGAGAGCCCACTCCAAAGACAAGAAGCCGCAGAGCAGGAATTTGAAACTTTCACTTGCCTTCAGAAAATCACTTGAGGTGAAGCTTGGAGAAGAGACGTCATCCTTTCATTTGGTAAAATAAGAGCCGGGTTAAGGATGGAAGGTGCTCAACCTGCCCTGAAACCTTGCCTTCTGTTTGGGGAATATGGAAGATGTAAAAACTTGGAGTAACCTATTGTTCCCCTGCCACACATGTAGACAGAGTTTTTGGTTCCAGTTGTTTTACTTTTTAGTTGTCATGGGACAGTGTGATTCCAGCTATTATTCATGGCCATGGTTCTCCTTTAACGTTTTCCCATCGTCTTGCCCTTGTGTCTACGGTCTGATGGATCTTTACAGTCTTTTCTCTGAAGCAGATACAGTGGGACAAGCGGAGACTAATTGATCAAGGGAGAAGCAAATCTCAGTGTCACAGTCTGGGAGTCCAGCCCTATTAGCTTTACGACGTGTGTCCAACCAGCGCAGCCTGGACAGATCTCTGACAATCTCCAAGATCCCAGCAGATGGATGGGAAATTATAGTTACCATTTGTTGTAAGAGGGAGAGGCACAGTTTTATTCAAGCATTTCCTTGAAGTAAATCTGCAGCGATCATTCATGCAATCTGAGAAACAGACGTTTCTGCGTGTTTGCTGAAGAAATCGTAATCAATGTTATATGTTTGCAGCTTGTGAGGAATTGTCTGTGAAAGGAGGCTAGGATGAGATGACAAGTGATCACGGTATAATGAAAGATTTAGAGAATAATGACACATATGTTCCAATTTTACACCATTCATTGAACTGGGACAATATTTCAAGGATTAGAGATGACAGACCATGATAGGCCGTCTCCTGAGTCCAGGGATCATGGCTGTATTCACATGCAAAGAGACTACACACACACACACACACACACACACACACACACACTTTGAAGTAGATGTTTTACTCATCTTTCATACGAACATTTATTTTTAATGACCAGCAAGCACAAAAATGGCGATCACAATCAGCCCTTTTCCTCCCAAAATTCACAAGTTAGCGACTATAATGGCATTGGTGGCGCGCAAAAACTAATTAATAAAAGCACTATCAATTCATTCGCTATTGCAACATCTGACAAAGAGAGCAGAATGACAAGTGCATGAGAGCAAGAGACAGTTGGCAAGGGTTGCCAGTTGAGAAAGCTCTATTCAGTCCCCCCCCGAGGTCCTTCATACTCACAGAGGAGATGACAAAGAGCACCAGTTAATTAGCAAGAAGTAGCATCTCAAGGAGGTCTGTGAAGAAAACCTTCATTCACTCTTTCTGCTCACCTCTTGCTTATGAGAAAGAGTGAAGGGCTGGAAGGGGGGTGGGGGGCTGGTGGTGAGCAGAGAGCAGGCTAAGCTCAGACTGAGAGCCCGGCTGCCTGCATGGGGCTGCCTTGCTTGATTTAATTTGGACAGTCACTCTTTTAATTTGCAAGGTCATTGTATCTAACGGAGAGTTTCTATTGAGGCTGGCGAACAAGTGAAGGCCTTGGAGTGCAAGTCAACGATGTCCCCCTTCTGTCTGCTGGATGAGACGCGGCCGCGGAGGAGGAAAGAGGATGAGAAGAGAAGGATAAAGCGGAGAGGGGGATTTGGAGAAAGGATGAAATTTTAATTAAGGCACTTCTGCGTTTCTAAGCAGACTAATTTAGCCATAGTTCCTCACAAGTGTATGAGATGATTGAAACAGAGGTGAGGGAGAGGGCTGGAGGGTAGCCTATATTAGATCTATTGTTGAAGACAATTTTGAAGTGCCTGAATGTATCATTAAAAAGAAAATAACAGTTGGAGAGGAAAAAAAGGCAACTAATCAGTTGGTCTGCCCTCAATAAAGCAGAACTGAACAATATATTTACTTCAATATCAATTCCCTATTACACCATACAGAGTTTTATTTAAAAAATTACAAAAGTATATAAACCTGAAGATTTTTGTTGTTGTGAAAGTACAGATTAGGAAATAATGTAAAGACTTGAGTAATTAGCATTTACCATAGGACCAGGACCAGAAGGGCAACAGCTTGCAAATAAATCTCTGGTGGAGGGAACCTGGTTGGTTTAAATGCTGTTTTTGTTTTACTTGTTTAAATGGAGGCCTGATCAGAGCAAAGAACTCCCCGAGGTCCACAGGCTGAGGTGCAGACAAAGGTAGGCCTGCCTGTGCGAAGGTCCCCTAGGACTGAGGAATATGCAAAGCCCTGCACCTCCACACTGAGGCTGAATTTGAATGGCTTAAACCGGGCTGCACCATAAGGAGGCATCATTCAGCTCCTCTAGCCACTTGGCTTTACATAGAAAGGTTAGAAATGTAAATGTATGACAGTGACAGGGAAGTCAGGGGTTTAAGAATGGAAATGCATGTTTGTATATTGTCATTGTTGGGAAAGGGGAAGGCTAATTAACAGTCAAACAAATAGAAATAATGAATAACTGTAAAACTTTGTTTTAAATTTCCCTCACACATAACCCTGGAGTGACAGGAGGGCAAAAGAGAATGAGAGAGTTGAGTTCATTGCCTGTGACAGACAGTGTCAATCAAACTGCTGTGTGGAAAGCCACACCGCCCAGGTCTTTGAGGACGCATTGACTCTGTGTTCATCTTCACTGCACAGTTCTACACTGTGGAGAGACTGCATGGGAGCTGAGCCGCATTCAAAATATCCTCCTTTTGCTCTTCATTTCATTTTCTCCATTAACCAATTTAAGTGGAATTTAATTTCACAAAGTAAAAGTAAACAAATATCAGAATTAAAAAAGTATTCAGGAAAAATATCCGATCATTGTAAGAAATGCTTCTTTTCAGAGTGAAAATAAAAATCACCATCTTAGATAAAATACACCCCTCATGTCTCCAATTTTTCTCCTCTAAATCAGTCGAAGGAAGAAACGTCCTCCTCTAGTTGAGTAAACGCGAGACCGTCAACAGCATCAGCCATTTCAGCAAACCTACAAAAACAGTATAGGCTTACTTTCAACTGATGAAGACCACTAGCAGCTACGTCCTGCCGGGAGCAAAGCAGGAAGCAGTGTGATGTTGCTATAAAGCCACAAGGTCGGGGTGGACGGATGGGTCAACATAAGGCCGGACTTTAACAGCGGACATTGCTGTTCACTTCCTGTTTCCTACTAATAGAAAACATTGGTTTCCCCTAACTTCAACAAATATACAATTTTAAAAATGGGTTTTAAGAGCAATATTTTATGAGCTTGTATCATGTTGAGTGGTATGAATCTGCAAAGTAACTACCTACTAAAGCCATCACAGAAAAGTTCAGCATTGTCAGCTGAAATGGAGGAAAATCAAAACTGTGCTCCTACGGTACTCGGTAACTTAGTAAATGCATTTAGTAACTTTCTACCTCTGATCAGTCGGGATGAATTAGTCAGCTAATTAGTCAGCTTATGCAAGTGGCAGATGGGTTCTTCCTGCAGCCAGGAAACTGCTGACAGGAGCCACAACAGTGCTAACTAGGGCCTTTAGAGATGCAGGCTAATGGTTAGCTTGCCAGGATAACATCAGCATTTCAGCGTCTTTCTCTTTCATGTGTCGACAGGAAGGAAGACGACTGACAGAGGGCAGCACTTTTGTTTCCTGCCACCGCTTAACATGATCAGCTGTCAAACTTTAGAGTGGTTTGAGGAGTGCACTACCTCAGATCAAATCAGATGTGATTACTTCTTGTTTTATGGTTATGTTTGAGGAGCCAGTAACAAATACAAGAGGAGTAACAGAGGAAGTCAACACAACACCGCTATCCACAAATATTTAATATTTCAGATTAATGAGACTGATTTCCTTCCTGTAAAGTTAAGATAAATGAACCCTGGTGGTGTTTCAGTACGTCATGAATATCCAACTAGCAGCTATGCGCCTACAATGGTCAATATGGAAATGCTGACTGTCCATTTTGTGAGTCATGAACGTTTGTAAGCATGAAAAGATTGAGAGCAAAGCGAAGACTTTTTTTGGAGAAGTGTGGAGACTTTTGGGTGGGTGGGGGGCAGGGGTTTAGGGGTTGTGCTCAAATCCCCAGAAAATTCAAAGTGAGAGAGTGGAGGGGGTGGATCTGCCAGAGGAGGAGGTGGAGGGTGATGTATGGAAGCGTAAGAGTAAGAGTTTATTCACTGGTGTCTGAGGGAGCCTTTCAGAGCCACTGAGTGAGTGTCTATAGCGGGGCAATCAACCATAGGACTAGGAGGCTTTATCTCTAAAATACAACCCCACCTCCACCACCCTGCTCCACCCTTCAAACACACACACACACACACACACACACACACACACACACACACACACACACACACACACACACACACACACACACACACACACACACACACACACACACACACTCTCTGCCTTTCCCTCTCTCTCTCTCTCACACACACTCTCTGGTACCTGTGAGAGCCTCTCATGTGCGGCTAAGGGTGCCATTGACGGAGACAGGAGGGAGAATGGGCCGTGAGGGACAAACAATCCTGAGGAGTCTATCATTCTGTGTGGTGTTGTCTTAGGACCTGAATAGAGCCACTGTGACCTGCCCACCACCACCACCACCGCCGCCGCCGCCTCCTCCTCCTCCTCCTCCTCCTCCTCCTCCTCTCTTCTCCATCTACCCCTCCTATCTCCTGCCAACCACTCCACCACCCAGCATCCCCAACCGTCCTGCCAATAAGCGCCTTATCGTCAACTTCACTTTCACAAACAAGCAACTATCTCTTCCAGCCAGGGTTCCCATTTTTATGCGACCAAATCACTATTACTGATATATTTTCAGCTAGGCATGTCAAATTCCAAGTGTTTTAGCCCAGATCCCCAAGATCTGTCCTTTAATATTGGGTATCTACTAATACAGAGACCGATCCGATACTTATATTTAAATGTTGACTACTGGTAAATATATCTGACACATTGAAATAAAATGTAGCCTTCTTAATTCAGTTGATCAGTCTAAATTGTTGATATGCATGAAAATTTGACTTGGAGAAAGCGACTTCATCCACTAGAGAAAAGATGTGACACTTCTGAAACTGAAAATTTTTCTGCATAAAAGAGATTTTCTTTTACATCAAACAATTTTTGGCAGCATACACACCAGCTTGCAGAGATCACACAAACCTGATAACAGCCCAGTTTTGTTTTGATCTGCCATCAAGTTACTCATGTAGTTATTGTTAAATGGGGACAGTTGATATAATCTTTTGCTGGTGACGTAGATGAACCCACGGTCTACGCCATCTCTTTGCTAATGAGGAGAGATAACAGATTTGTTAACGGCAGATCTTTGCAAATCTGTTTCAAACTCATCGAATCAAAAGTTGAAATGAAAGGAATATGCCGCTAATAAAAGGGGAAAGAGCTTTTGATGAATGCAAAAATGAACTTACTTATGCAAATTATAATCTTGCCATAATGGAAAGAGAATCTGTAAGAAATGAATCTAGTTACAACTCTTACAGGTTTTTTTTACTTGGTTTTTCTATGTAGGACCAGTGGGAAAAAAAACCCCAGTCACAATTACAACCAACTGGAAGCATACGACTCAAATCAAAACAGCTCTGCATAAAAATCTTATTTCCAAAGTTTTTTTTTTAATTTGCCATATCACACATATGCATGTGTTAACTCCAGTATAGTTAAGGTTTGAGAAGTATTATGGCAGCTAAAAAAAACTATAATTTAAGGAAATATTGCTAACCCTAACTTTCCAGAGCATAATAATAATAATAATAATAATAATAATAATAATATTAAAAAGGCTTCAAACTGAACTTTGTTATTTGTATCTGTGTCTTTTTTCATACATTTATACTGGACAATTCTTCAGGTTTCAACTTAAATCCAGTGCCAATGCAGCATGTAATTTGTGCTTTAGGTAGTGAGGTAGATATGAAGGTCAGGTTAGGGGGTTGCCATGTAGGATATCCAAATGTTGGAGACTGACCTTTTTTTTTTTTTTCCCCACTGTAACCAGAATATTTCTCTGATCTTAACCAAGAACCTTTAGTTGCCTACGTTCAACCAGACCCTAAACAACCAGTATGTAGGTTTTAATGGTATCTAGCAGTGAAGTTGCAGACCAATTTGAACACAGCTCGCCTTCCAAGCATGTAGGAAAAACTACGATGGGCCTATCTAGTTTGGTTTATCTAGCCCGTTGTCTGTAGGCCACTGTAGAAACATGCCGTTTCAACATGGCAGACTCCATGGAAGAAGCCGCTCATTCTACAGTAACAAAAAACAAAAAAAAAATTTGAACAGTTATGCATATTATATTCAATTTCTGCACAATAGATCCTCCTAAATATTACACACTTGTAGAGGTGGTGCCTTTTGATGCAGTGCTATTGATGGCCTGAACATGGCCTTAAAACCCTAAAAATGTTTGGCTCTTCTTGCGTTAAATGCACCCATTTAGTTTACACACTCAACACACCAAAAGTCTTAATTTCCTACAGACAGACACCTCCAATCGAGCTCCACTGTGTGGGAAAGACAGGGGGACCATGTCTCATCCAAACATATGGTCCTCTGATTCCCTCTGCCTGATCTGTCTGCAGCATCTGTTGCCAAGTGCACCACACAGACACACACTGTGACCAACAGCATTGTGTAGATGTGTGTGTTAGTGTAGATGATACTAGAAGAGAAGGCCAGGGGGGCACCCACGGTTGGCTGTAAGGGTACGGGGAGGGAATGGGGCTGGTGGCTGCTGGGGTAAGGTGGGGGGTACGAGGGCACCAGAAGGGCGTAAAGAGAAAGGCAGAGAATACAGTCATTACCCACCCAGGGCTATTCCTCTCTGGGCCATTAGCTGCTGGCGGCCGTGACCAATTGGGTTTTGTCGCTCCTAGCAGGGTCATCCAGTGGTGGTCTGGGCCTTTTCTATAATGGACGCTCACTCAGCCGTCCTCACACAAAACCTTTAAGAGAGAAAGAAATTCTCTCCCTGACTCTCTCTCCTCTCCCTCTCACTTTAAAAAGACCCAGTCAGGCAAAAAAGAGAAAGAGTGAAAAGTGATCATGAAAAGAGATTTGTTGCGATGTGAAGCACGCAGGGAAGTGATCGTTTAGCCACACGTGGGGTGAAGGGACTCCATGGCGGTGGGTCTTGTTAACCCTCTTGACTCGTATGCCAGAAACCAAATCAAATTGTTCCGTGCCTCAGAGTCTGAGGACGTGGTTCCTTGTGGGAAAAGCTCACAACTTCACAACTGCGGCGTGTGTAATTTTCAAAGTGGAAAGGAGGAATTTGAATAGGCCATGGCAGATTATCCACTGTGTATGAACACTGATCCTTGAACTCAGATGGTTTCAGATGTTTCTCTGCATTTCCAGTTTGATTCCATGCGGTGGCTCAACAGAAACAGGTGTGAGAGAGGTAATAAATGCGGGAGGTTAATCTTTAAAAAAGCTAAGAAGTATTAATATCATTTACAAGATTCCCTGAATGGAATGAATTCCATGCAGACTTCCTTTACTGAATGATTATCTTGAATGATCTAAAACATTCACTATTCTCATGTGACAACCTTAAACCTCTAATATAGTGAAGAATTGTATGTTCCCCTAGCTGCTGAAAATTTCAAATTTTCATCTTCTCGGCTGAAAAAACGAGCTCAAAAACACACTATGGCCAAAGTTTGTCTTTGTTCTTGAAAAGTACAAAATTAGGGGAGATTTGAGGTTTTCATGGAGGGATTCGTTCTGTTTCAGCAGAAATAATTGTGTGCACATAAATGCATATTCTATCCAATATGGAGTTGTGTGTGCCTGTCTGTGTGTGGGTGTGTTTTTTTGTCCAGTCTGAAGCTGAATAAAAGGCCAGTTAGCCACCTAGCGGGCTACTAATTCTCCATGTCAAATACAATGGCTGCAATTATATGGTAATCAGTGTTGGTGGCTCATACCTTTCTGCTGCTTTCTGTGAGTGTGTGTCTGGCCAAGCTGCTCCTCAGGGAGACGGTTAGTCACGGCTTATTATTGACCCATTAGACACCCGTCCCACTGCCAGAAAGAAACCAGTCGGCTCACAGGCCGCGCTGCATTCACTGAACAACAATAACGAGAGGGAGACTGAAAAACGAAGTTAATCATTTTGTTATCTATGGACAAAATGAATGAACTCATCGGTGCCAAACTGTGATTCAGATGGTCATCTTTAAAGCACCAGTGTTTTGTTCGTTACAAGATGTCAGTGCAGACTTTTCAAATCAATATGCATTTAAACTTCATTACCACAGAGTGACAATGACAGATTTTGCAAGTCAAGCAAGAGAGTCTGCTTATTTATTTACATACAGAAATAAATGAGATCAAATGGCTGCCTGGAACATCTGAAAAATGACATCTAGAAATATAAAGCTGTATAGCATGCACTCAGAAATAGTCAGATGAAATATACTACATGATTAGAACTTCAGGAGCTAAAATTTGAAAACACACTGGCCACTTCCAATCACGCTGTTGCTGCAAATGCAAATCAACAGTTTCCAGATTTTATTTCCCTGCTTAAAAAAGTACTTTTTTTACACTGGAAGATGAACTATTTACTACAAGTTATAATGATTATCATGCAAAGCATGTTCATAACATGACGCAAGCCTGTGAAGATATTCTCTTTCAAAACATGTCCTCTCTTTGTTGCTTCTTCTCTTCGTCATATAATTGACAAATGTGTTGTTTTGATATAATCCCCCAGATCTGTCAACTCTGAAGCTTGCCCTCTGCTCCTCCATCCCTCCATGCCCCCACCCCACAACACACCCACACAGACCCCTCTGCCACCTCCTCTCCAGTCCCCACCCCTGCAAAGCAAAGCTCTCTTTGTTAACCTAATGTGCTTTTACCAGTTGCTTTCTGCCAGCGAGACATCTGCTGTGTGCAACCAGTCAATATTGTGAGGACAGTTCAAAGCGGCCAGTTCATTATCTGTGTCAGCTTAACAACCCAAAGGTAGCGGTCTAAGGGACACAAGGAGGAGGAGGAGGAGGAGGGGGAGGAGGAGAGGAGGGGGACACAATGTGTGAAGACACAATGGACTCCTCATTAACCAGTGATTTATCATGATAGGATGCCCAGTTCAACCTTTTGCTCCCCCTGCACACACACACACCTCCAGAAAAGGATCCTATTGTTGGAAAAAGAAGAGAGGACTGTGAAAGTGGAGTTGAAAGTGAAATGATATAGTTAAAAAGTCAAATGAAAAGTAAAAGTGAAAGAAAATCATCCATAGCTGAAGTGTGTCCTTTTTGAGAGTGTGTGAGAATAAAGGCCAGTGAGGGCCAACACACTCAAACTTCTGTGCTTTTCAGTTTTTTAAATAGTAAAACTAGTAAAAAAAAAAAAAAAAAAAAAAGAAGAAGCACCAGCTTCTCTTACAAGGTTATTGTCACTTTTATTTCATTATGTTTTCTCTTAGATTTTAAACATTTCCCTATAAAACTCTTAAAAGCAGTTTTTGACCTCTCAGAGCTCAGAATTCTCCCACTTGTACAGATTCGTGAGAAAAGCCCATCGCCCCGAAAAGCCAACTTTATTAAACATTACACGCAATCTGATTCACACCGTAAAAAATTAGCCTTGCTATAGACACACCCTCTCTTTCCTGAGACAGGCTTTATGAAAGTCAAATCTCTCGGTCATGATGATATCATACGTGTCAGAAAGCCTCTAAAGATGCTCCATGCATGCATATGCAGAGAGATCATAGTCCATCCTCAGCCGCTCTGCCCTCACAGAGGCGGAGCCTCTTCCTGCACATAAAAGCTGTATAATGAGCGTTTAATGTATGGCTTCTCAAAATGCAGAGAAAAGGGAATATTCAACGTGGCCCATGTGGTGGTTTTGTAAAGCTGCTGCAACAAGGAACACACCCCTTTTCAATTTCTCCTTTTCCATCCTTTCCATGCAACCCCCCCTTCTCTCTATCCCTCCCTCCCTTTCTGAATCCATTTGCTTAAATCAATCTCACAGGAGGCGGTCGTGGATAATGTACCAGCCAGGGTTTGTAAACCGTTTTGTTAACAATGCATTTTGAAAAGAAAAGAAAAGAGGAGGAGAGGAGAGAGATAAAGCGAGACAGAGAAAGTGAGAGAAGGAGAGACGGAGAAACGGGCAGAAGGGTGCTGAAAGAGGAACAGTTGGGTGGGTGTGGTGTGCGGCGCTGTTTGGGACAGGCCCTGTCGACTGGTGACACCCCTGTCCCATCTCCTCCTCCCTCAGCTAAAGCCTGCATCCGCCCAATTTGGTCCAGTCCTCTCTTTAGTCACACCACCTGCCTTCACTATTCTTCACCACACACCCACCCGTCCGCTGACAGGACGAACAGACGGCATAAACCCCCGTAACTCAGCCTAAACGCCCCTCTCACATACACATGCTACACAAGTATACACACTGACAGGGCTAGTGTTCCCTTTATAGGATTATAGTGATCAATAATGAGCAATGAGAGATGATCATGGTCAATTTCTCAATCATGTCAACATTCTGCTCAGTGGTAACAGGGGGGACACATGTGACTACTCTGAACAGGTTCATTTAGGAATCATACAAACAGTAGACCTACGTTTGTGCCGTTACTTTTAGCTCACAAGGGAAGTGGGAGTCAGCATACCTGAGCTGTCACTTTTAAAGGTCTTGCTACTAAACTGCCAAGAGATTTCGCTTGAAATCAAAGCTAATAACCGTTACACCAGATTAGGATAGGTCAGCTTTTTTAAGTTCCTCACACTCACTGAACTTGTTCTGCTTTGCACCGTACTCCTGAACGTAACTGCCGAACAAGCTGTAGTTAGAGCCGTTCAGCTGAGGGACTTTTCATGTAGAAGTAGTTGCCTGCTGATATTCTTAATCATTTGGTATTGTTTGTTTGTGTGCAATGGCTGTAGTGATTCCTGCCACAGAGATCTCGCCTTTGTAGCAGTTTGTGTTTATCATTTGTTTTTCTATCATGTGAAATTCAACGTGAATGCAATGCTGTTTAGCAGCAAACTTGGTAGTCCTGGATGTTGGACTTTCCAAGCACCAATTAATGACTGAAAACCCAAAACCTTTAAAATGCAAAACATTTGAATTTCAGGTCAGTACCAAAATCAAATCAGCTGATAATTAGGTAATGTATCATCTGTCCATCATATCCACACACATAGCATTTTGCAACAAACTGGCAGACCAGACAGGAGACATGAGACACAATCCAGAGTTGTGTGTATCTCCAGAGTTGTAACAGTTATGCACCGCTGGCTACTGAGCAGCGGTGTATTCTCATACCAATTAATATCTTAAAATAAAAAACCAAAAGGTGTCTTAATATACTACAAAAGGAAGATCAGTGTTAATTTACCCCACGGCAACTTCTATAACTCAAAAAATGGAACAGAAAAAAATCATGTGTGATGTCCAGGCTGTATGAGCAAGGAGTCAACTGCTTCTGTACAAGTTAGTAGTGACACATCCTATCAGCAGGGACCTGTTCCTCCATGTTCTCTATGCCAAGCTACTTTGCCTATCAAAGCCCCTTTTAGCCTGAGGAAGCCTGGGCCAGTTTGACACCGTATTCCCACGGGGCCCTCTCAGATATCCACCAAAGCACCCATTACTGGATCATAAGCTCCAGAATCAGGCTACACTGGACAGGAATCCCCAGTAGAGTCTCGTGGACCGGGGCTGATTTGCAACATAAGCCCCCCTGTGATTGCCCATTAGCCCCTGTCCCCACTGACGGCGGCTAGCAGGGTAGCATGTGTAGCTCTAACTAGCTACTGCGCATTGCCATTGAAGATTTGCGACCATTACTTCCCCTAATTGGCTGTGAGGGGTATTAGGAGAGGTTGTGGCTTCAGGGAATTGATAGTGACATCTGATCTAATGTCCACTTAAAATGAAGACGATGTTGAGTCATAGTGTGCTGACAGAAGAGTTTCCCCCTGGGATGCAGCTTAGATCTGATGATTGATGGGTTATTATAATACAAGCCCCGTGTGTCAGGACTGATTTGACTTTTGGTTCATTTTCTTTGGTCCACACGACACCAGAGCGCAGTTTTACATTCGGTTTGTGTATGTTTGTTCTGACTAATTAAAAGTGAGCAAGGGCCTGTAAACAAATTTGGAATGATTTAAAATGAATCTACTTATTAGACAACACTTCTGGTAACCGGACATCCTGTCATAATAGAGACATTAGCAACAAATCTGTCTCTAGCTCATCTTAAAGAACGTTTGAAGAAATACCTGAATATGAGCATTAATGTTGACTATAATTAAAAAAAAAAAAAAAATGTATCCTCCAAATATTTGGAATGTAAGAAAAATATTTCACCTATAATGTGTAATATTTAATGCTGTCAAATTTCACACAGTATTGGCAAAATGCCCTTAAATAAAAACATTTTTGCTTTTAAGTTAGATAATAAACACATACATCTCCTTTTACTCTAGTGTTAAAGCATTATTTCCTATAGCTCGGTTGATTTCAGTGTAACGGCATCACAGTTCACAATGGAGGGAGCAGAAACTCACATTGTCAAACAAATTTGAGTTTTTTGGAGTTCAAACAGCACTGTTTTGTTCTTTCCTCCCCAAATGAATCAAATGAAAAGACAATACATTACACAGGCCAGAAAACATCAGGTCAAACATGGTCATTAAAAGGAGTGTGGTGTAAGTTTTACTTCCTGTAAAAACACAAACATGAACATGACCGTCAACTAGAACCCCTCTATGACCTTGCAGTAATCGGTTTTCTTAAGCATCATGTAAATAAGATCGCTGACCTCTTCATTATGTACTTTTCCCCTCTACATTTTTTACACAAATATCTTTACATTCTACTCAAAACACTTTTCATTTTTTATGCGTTTTTTTTTATTGTTTTTTCTTTTTTTTGGAGGGCCGTCATTGTATGCCTTTCTTACATCAAAACAGGTGCATATCACCCATGACAGACATAAGACGAAACAGATAAGAGAAGGAGACTGAACCCTATTCGAAGTTTGAATTTGCTTTGCACAGGTAGAAATGTCCTTCAGAGAAACAAGTACTTTTTACTTTTATACTTTGAGTACATTTCTTGAGCTTGTACTTTACTTTTAGTTCAATCAATACTTCTACTTTTACCAGAAGCTTCTAAGTATCTGTACTTCTACCTGCGTAAAGAATGTGTGTACTTTTGCCACCTCTGGTTTTCTCTGGTTCTTTGTGTGAGAAGGCAGAAATTGATATTAAATTCATTTCATCACAATCTTTTATTGCCTCAAAAGAAAAACTCCAGGAGTAAACATGAGAAAAGTTGCATGATCAAGCACTGCAGATAGTGAATAATGTAATTTTCTTGCGGCCTTTTATTCCTAATCCTGCATTCTTACAAATGATGTTGGTTATATTGGTTTTATGAGACTATTGGAGCAGCAAGAAACACCGGATTTATCTGTTCAAATCACTTTGCAGATCCACCAGAGACCACAACAGATCCACTCTGAGCCTCTTTAAAACACCCACAATCAGTCAGAACAGAGTGACACATGAACCAATCTGCATGTGGTCTGCAGATCAGACACACAGACACTGAGTGTGGTCCATCAACAGCTCTTCCTAATCAACCCCAGAGACCCCGGCCTTTTAGCCGCCAGCCCTCAACATGTCTCGCTGTGTTTACACACGCTGATTAGTTTGGTAAGTGTACAGAATGTCCTAAGGACGGTGATCTCTGAATCAATGTGCCCCTCAGTCTCATCCTTTATCCTCCCATCCCTCTGTCACAAAAGCCAGAGATCCTCTTGGAATCGGTGAGAGAAATTAAGGGATCAGAGTCGGCCAACTCCTGAGCAAACAGACTGAGCTAATGGACCAGCCGCTTTCTCCTCCCCTCAAATTATTAGCGGAGCGAGGGAATGTAGCCAGTCCAGTCATGATGTTAATGCTAAAGCTCGCTAATCCCTTACACACACACACTGGCCTCGCACTTGCCTTGATACACACACGGCTACTGGGTAATCACTCCACCACCCAGGCAGTGGGAGAGGATGGGAGAGCACAAGAGCAAAGGAATGAGACTGAAAGTGAACACATACACATGGCGGGGTTCCCAGGGGCCTGGAACATGTTGCAGGTTTGTGAGATGTGAGAAAAATCACAAAGGAGGAGAGGATCCAGGATATGGTCCAGAGCTTGATATGTGAACCTTTTTCACAGGGGTTTCAATATGCCATGATTGCCGTCATGTGAACCAGGTTTTGGACTCTGAATGGTGTCAAGGATTTTCTTTTAGGGTTCTCTTTTATGGTTGCTTTTCCATCGTACCAGTTCTTTGAGAATGTTCAGTGTAATGTCATGGTGTGTTACTTCCAAATATGTCAACTTTGAGCCCTCAAATTACACAAAATAAGAGCTTGGAAGTAATCGAACAAGTCTCTGGACTCTGAAGGGGGAACCTGATGTACATGGGAACACACAGGTAACCCAATACAGTCCTCCTCTCCAACACATCACTGTGGAAGCCTGTCTCCACTGGGTTTAGGTTGGCAACAGCTGGCTAAAGCAGAATATGCTAATGCCAGTTCTTGGGAGGAGTACTTTTGGCTTATGAGGGATTAGCGCTTGTTGGCCGGCCCTGACTCCCTGCAGAGCGAGCACGCTAATACAGGTGTTAGTAAACTGGCATTAGACTCCAGCTAATTAGCTTCCATTCACCGAGTGATTGTCCAGCCAGCTCTGCCATTTGTAGTGGTGTTTGCTCATCGGCAGGGAGGTCTCTGTGCTGTGGTGGTGGTCCGTTATGATCCGACATGATCTCCCTTCTTCCTTCTTTCACTCTCCCTGTAGGGCGCTGGACAGCAGGGCCCATCCAGGAGACAAACTCAACTGGTTGTATAAGAGCCAGAAGCCAAGACAGAGGGACAGAGGAGAGCCAGCAGCATCACACTGAGACAGTGTCCATCATAAAGTAAATGGAAACAAAATAGTTTCTTAGTTTTGGCCATCCATCCACACTTGGCCAACAAGCCGGCACGCAAAAGAGTCTTATCTTATTATCATGTGATCCAGTTTCAGCTGATGACGCAATTGTCATTAAAGGATAATTCTGGTTTATTACAACTTAGATCTTATTTTGGTGGTTATGGCCATTATTCCTATGACATTGTACTTAAATAAGTCCAACATAGCAAGAACCACAATCCCTTAGATCAGTAGTACCCAACCTTTTTCCATACCTGACCCCTTTTCTACCACTGAATAAATTACGACCCCTGACTAAGACCTAAATAATGAACACAATAAGTGCAGAAAGTTTGAGTAAAATAAGAGATTTGGATGAATTTTTGAGAGGATTATTACCTTTGAATATTGCATAACAACATTTTGTACAATTCTTTGTCTGTGTTATGCATTTTTAACAATCACACATACTTCATAGACATATTTGACAAATTTGACTAATTCAGTGTTTTCTTCTTCCTGATGTTTGGCCATTGTTCTGTTAGTTGTTTGGTTGTTTTAACTGTCCTGTGTACTTTTCTAAAGCAGGACGAGACTGTTTAGCAGAGAGTGAAGGCTCTGTGTATATAGCTTTTGTTCAGGTCTGCAAATTAGATCTTAAATAATGAACATTAAAAACTACGATTTTATTTAGTTTTCATCACAGAAATGAATGAAATGCTGAAATATAGGCCTACTGTGTATATTTACATCTAAAGTTTTTTGTACACCCCTTAAACTCAAGAAGGCCTCGCAATGCACCCTGTGGAGCTGACATAGAGGACTGCACCTGTTGTAACAAGACAACAGTTTAGTCAATTTGTCCAAACCACTCTATGTGGAGCTTAGCTGAATGTGAGCACACCTGTGAGCACATTATAGTAAGTACAGTGGAACCAGAAACCAGGAAGTCTGTCAACTGTTATTGAAGGAAAGTTTGGGTAACCATTTTACTGTTTGCTTTTATTTTATTTTCCAAAAGAGTTTGGTTAACCTGAAGGTATGTTTAAAACCTGTATGATGTCTCACTTCACATATTTCTAACCAGATCCAACCTCTTTTTAACAAAGTTGCCACATTCACAGATCTCAGCGATTAACATGGTGAGGATGATTGTATTATTACTGATATGAATGATGACAAAAACTGAAAATAAGATCCAGGGTGTAATAAAAAATAATTATCCTTAAATACACTTTTCTGTTTCTGTTGGACATCTGCACAATATTGAAATACAAAAAAAAAAACTGAAGAGAGAGCTAGACCTTTACCCTGATAAGACGAAGCAAAGTGTAAGATGTATGTAAAGATATAGCAAATGTATGCAAAATTACATAAAAATAATGTTTTATATCAAACATGTCAAATAAAAACCTTAGGTCGATATATGTCAATACTGAATTACAGCAAATCCCTCGGGGTGCATAAGATGAACACTTGTTAGTAGTTAAAGAAGAGATTTCAGCCATGCTTCTATCTTGGTATGTAGACAGTAAAACATTCTTGTATGAACAGAGGGACACACACACACATATTTATATATATGTATAGTGGCTTCTAACAATTGGCTGCTTAAATCTACAATCTCAAAAATGTCACTATATTGGGAAATAAGAAAATAAACAACAACAACAAGGTTTTAAGCATGATCACCATGCATTATAAGTAATTTCAAAGATGCTAGAGAGTTCAAACGCCTAAAAGGTCGAGAAATGTTCTTAATACACAGAAAAAGCATCATAACTGCACTTATTCTGATTATTAGTTTTCTGCATTTTGTCTTCCAGAGAAAGATGTTGCTCTCTTTGGATTTCTGCTAAGCAGTAAAACTGTGCGAGGTGTGTGTTCCATGAGTCTTATGCCAATGCTGTTTATTATGATAATTGTTCTATGTTTGCACATGTGATGGACAACACGATTCACCGATTATGAATGAAGGTGGCGCACAGGAATTGAAAGATGGGTATTACATGCAATTCAATGTTGCTGGATGTGGGAAAGAGACTAAAGGTTAGTTGGTTGACATTCCCGAAGCCATTCCGCTGGGGATGTCGGCAGTTCAAAAGGAGTCATTAAGCTTCACCAGTTCTGCCACAAAGGGGAGATTTAAGACAGCAAATAGATCTGATAGTGAAAACTCAAAGCCAAACACAAATATCCACTAAGAGGCTTTGGTGTATTATGCCATTATTACACCCCCATACAAGACCGTACAGATTTAAGTGTTTCAAGTTTAATTTTCTCCTGGGAAAGTCTCATCATAACAGACCATCTATCCTTTTCATGTTACCCATTTAGAAAAACGATGAGCGAAAACGTAATACTGATAACAACCAGTCATAAATATTGACATATAACATACACAACATAACATCAGTTCAAATGCCTCGGACGTCCTAATCTCTGCGGAAAAAAATTATACTTAATCGACTAACTATACTTCTGAAATATATTTAATACTGAAAAGAGACTAGTAAACACTGACTAATGTTAGCATAACTTCCTACAACAGTGAAAACGCAATCTCCTGCCAACTAGTTGAATGACTTTAACAAAGCCATGTTGATGAAAAGGACTCACAGGCCAATACACATCCATTCAGACAAGGGTTTGCAGCTCACCAGTAGAACAAAGACTAAAGGTACACGTGGTAAGGAATCGACTTTCAGCAGATGTGACATACAGACAAAGTGTGGTTTCGGAGTTGCTGATCAAATTATACGATAGTGTGGCCTGTAATAAGTTTGAGCAGGTGCTTATAGACACATGGACATACTTGTAAAAAACAAAGCATGTGTTCAGTTTCAGAGTTTCTGATTGATGATTAATACCTGATAGTGTATGATGGTCTATAATTTGTCTAAAAGTTCAGACAACTATCTTGTTTTACTTTGCAGAATTGTCTCAAATCTCCTTTTTTAGTTTCTTTGTTTCAGTTTCTATGGCAGTCCACTCTTTTATGTGAATGCTCATTTTGTTGGGCCTGTTTGATGACCTTTGCTTCTTAATTACCAATATCAATCAAAATTATTATTATACAGCCTCAGATTTATTTGTGTTTTCACTCTTTCTAGGTGTTTTGTTGTTTTCTTTGTGAATGTTTATATTTCCACTTCCTTTAGGATTTCCTCTTTAAACTTCATACAGTGCAAAGATGTAAGTAAGCCAGATATGTAAAGGTGCAGTCAGGTGACATGGAGACAGTTTTGTTTCAAATTCAGGCAACTTTAGTGGACTATTGTTTTTTTTCTGCTCCCTCGTCTTTCTCTGGCACAAACAACCACAAGCACTCATGATACCAACCTTCTGTACATACGACTGACAACTTTGATTGCTATGATTTAAATTGTTAAAGTGTTTGCACATTTAGATACAGAAAGTGTCATTTGGGCTGGAAAGATTTAACTGGTTTAAGAAATGTCTTACCTCAGAATGAATTCTGTCAGACCGTTTCCCAGCGTTGGAACAGTGCAAACGTTGTGACACAGGCAATGCAAGATGATTCTGATGCAAGTACAGGTTGCTGTCTGCATAGATGCAGATAATGTATGAAGGCTCTTCCTATAAAAAAAAAAAAAAAAAACATGTCATGTGTTGTACCTCAAGAACAACAACTTAAATCACAGTTAACATAAAGCTTTCATTTAAGTAGTCATCGGTCTCCACAGGAAAACATGTCGCCTCACAAACTTCTGTCACATCCATGCCTTCTTATGTATAGAATTTTTTTTGTTTTGTTTGTTTCAAGCTAGATTTCATATACTGTAAAGTTTGTATTTTCTAAATTAAGATAAATGTTATGTTTTATTTAAATGCACAAATTTATGCACAAACAAACTAAATTTACACAAATTTAAGACTATTGACACCATAACAAACTGAAATAGGCAGATAGACTGACAGACGTGGTAGTTAGCAGCAGGTTGGCCAGATGTGCAAGTGAAGTCTTATCTCTACCTGCTGGGAGCTGCCAGGTCCCCCAGACTCTTTTTAGGACCCTCTATTGAAAAACAGTGATAATCTGTTTGCTCCTTTAATGAGCTCATTGTTCCTCAGAGGAGGAAAAGCAGGTCTCATTGCTGCTTAGTTGCGGCTCTTTGAGCAGGAAAGCTCCTCTGAGCACCACTGATACTCTGCTTCGGCTCGAACATATTGTGAAGGTCTGAGCCTCAAGTCTGAGCCTGTGACAAAGCCAAGCCTGAGGAAGACTCTGAGCCTCTGTCCTACTGTGGAGTTACTTTATTGTACCACTTTTTTCACAGCTGATCACAGGATCTGGCAGCTGGTATCGCCTTTTTAACCCCCCAGACTTATGATATACCCTTTGAGGTTCCTTTAAATTTAGAAACAGCTGCCTCTTAACATACTTTATACTATTATATATACTTATTTTTATTTCATATTTAGGAAAGAAACCAGGACTTGTTTTTTGTTTTGTGATTTGCTTAAAACACAGTATTATGTTATAAACTTTGTTCATTAAAAGAGCACCTGATTTACTGTACACTACAGGAATCTGTGTCTTTTTACAGGACGAAATTTGTATGTTCATATAAAAAAATTGGTATCCTCATGAATATCTATTTGCTCCAACACTTCATTGAAGTTTACATATTAGCTTATACCAAACATTACATACCCTAACTGTAACTGTCTAACGCTAAAAAATAGGGTGAATATGTCTGTATAGGTCCAATGTGTAGGATTTAGTGGCATCTAGCAGTGTAGTTGCAGATTGAAAACTCCCTTGTTTCACCCTCCACTTCCAAGCACGAAGAAGAAACTATGGTGGCTGCAGAACACGCAGCAACTGGAGCCACTATTTGATTTATTCCTTCTGAGCTAATGTAAAGACATGGTGGTTCAACATGGAAGCTGACCCGCAGCGTCTGTAGATAAAAGGCTCATTCTAAGGTAACAGAAACATGACAATTCTTACATTTGGGTGATTAAACACTAATGAAAACATAATTATGTACTCCATTTCTGCCAATAGATCCTCCTAAATGTAACACACTGGACCTTTAACATGCTAAAACTTAAAGCTTGAAGGTGCTTTTTTACTGATAAAAACAAGCCGACTTGAAGCACACTGAAATATTCATGGAACTGTTATCATTTGGACAATAAAACACATTGGAGATTAATTACCATTGAAACGTATGACAATAAATGGATATCTGAGCAGAGGGTCACAGGAAAGCAAAAGGCATCATCCTGACTATTGTTCACACCAGCTGACACAGCAACAAATAATGGCAACAGTCGGCTCTAATAATGCAGGCTTCTCTCATCACACACAGACACACACACACACACACACACACACACACACCACCCACCCCATAGGTACCACCGAAGCCTGCATCTTGATCAGACAGTGCCTCTCTAATTGAGCTAATCCCCACTTCAGGATCAGCGCTGTCCCCTGAGATCTGACCCTCCACCCTGCCTGTCTCCTGCTCTCACTGCCTCCGCTCTCAGCTTAAACCTCCCGTCCCCTCTGTGGCTCATGTGGACTGTAAAGCTGTTTATTGGGAGACAATGGGCAGCAGATTGTGCTGTCAGGCTCCATTAATTTCCATCATTAGCATCACACTCCAGAGTCTGTGGAACCGGGGTGCTAAGCCTTAAGCTGTGTTTGTGTACAGCATCGTGTGTGTGTGTGTGTGTGTGTGTGTGTGTGTGTGTGTGTGCATCTGTGTTTGTGTGTGATACGTAGGCATGCATGTATACATGTGTTTCATTTAGAAATAATCACATTAATAAATGTCTTAAGATATGTTTATTTGAAATGAATCATTTATATATCAACAATATGCCAACTTCTACGTCAAGGAAATCAATATATCGACTTATGTGTCATAAGTCATGGAGCTGAAAATGAAAACTTGATAGATCTGATCAACTGTGACCTGAATATGCTCATTTTTGTTTAATACCAGAGGGTGCAATCAAATGTAATCAATTAACACATAATCAGAGCGGTTTCAACGGCTGCCTGAAAATGTTGCTGGCCAACTAGACTTTAGAGACGACAAAGTTCAGACATTTGAACTTCATCTTTGGCTACATTTTCTTCTACACACTTTTATTCTTCAGTTTAACTTTATGTAAAAGCTGCTTTACAATTGGTACGAAAAACAATAAGAACACAGAACTGGTGGAACTTGGAAGCAGTTGTACTCACATTTAAGGAAGAAGAAATAAGGAGTTATTTGTTTTAATTCCAATTTAGAGACAAATGTCATGAACGTGTCAATCCATAAACGCTGTAGCATGTATAGTATCGAACAGCGGACTATCATTACACACCTTCTACCTTTACACAGATTCTTTTTGAACCAATTCATCACAATAAAATGTTTGGTAATTTTTCTGTGACTAAAAACAACGAAGATTTTTTGGGATTAAACTAAAGATCCATCTGGTTCAGCTGTGACTTTCTTTGCTCCAATATCCAGGTTGGAGTTTTACTGTCACGCATTTCAGCCTCAACTGCAAAAATTGCATTTGACACGTCGTACAATTAGGACGCGAGGAAGCAGTCCTACTATATCTGTGATATCTATATTTTGTGCCAAGATCTCCAATCAGGTGCAAATCAGGGATTAATATTAGCAAATGCCTGAATATAATATCATACTACGGGCATTAGCCAGTAACAGATTTAAAGAGCATTATCAGTTTTGGTCTACCTGTATTTTACCTGCATCTGCAGTTAAAGTCTTACAAAACACGTCCGTATTTGGAAGTACAGGTGGGAAAACACTGAACAGCACTGATATCAACTTAAAAGAAATACACCAATGCTTTTCTAATGCACAGTACATACAGTGCCAGTATGAGCCATTATTTCACATCCACTATTCTAAAAGATAATTCTGTTTGACTTCAGGTGAAGTGTGGCAGAACAGCAGTGACAGAGACATCAAACATATTATGCAATGTTTAGGAAATGCAGGAGGCACTGTGATTGAGATATAAAGAATGTGAAAAAGCCAATGAAAACCAACTCTTTATGATCCATATGTCCTTTAGTGCAACCTAATCAATGGACAAACGCAATTGACCACTGACCACCATTGGTATTTCCACCTCCAGCGGCGGAGCTCTAAAAGGAAATTGAACCACGTTTCTGCCACGCACCCACTGAGGCATAAGCCTTCTTACTTCAACTTCCTGTCTGATCAATGCGAGAGACAATGACTCAACAGGTGCGACAGACAGGAGCCCAGCGGCAGCTTTCCTCCCCGCAGTTAGGCCCAATTAGCACCCGCGGCTAAGGAACAAAGAGGCGACATTTCATTTCAGCAGAGTGCCAGTTTAAGGCCTCTTCTCTCAACCTCAGCCTCTTTTCTTTCTGTCTCTTACTGCTGACATCTTTAAAGGATCATCCCTGGCTCCATCATATTCTATTAAATTGGGTCGATGCCTTGTGTTCGAAGTGGCAGGGGTGTTAAAAACATGGGGTGTTGATGAATTCATTGCATGTGACTGGACTTGCTTTCTTTGTGTGCAGGTTTTGGCTAATGAAACCCCCTGAAGGTCTGACAAAAGGCAAAGACATTTTTCAGTGTTTGGCTAGCACTTTGGGTTTGGGCTGGATTTCCTGACCAAATGACACAGTGTGCACGAAATGCTGCCATCACAGAAACTTTAACTTATTTGGAAAGAAAAGATGTATTGTATCCTAAAATAACCCTTTCATTGTGATTTTTACACAATGAGAAACAATAATTATCTGGGGAGTCTTTCTCTTTCTCTTCCTCTTCCTCATGACTGCAAGAGCCTCTCCTGCACAGCTATTAACTGAGACATATTCAACATCATAGCTGCTCTTCAACACCTTTTCACCTTTCTTATTCATGATTATAGCGTGGCCGGAGTTTTAAATGTATTTTGAGGGTCATAGTTTTGTGTTTGAATCACCCAAGAAAGAAAGAAATGATGCAAAATGTTTGTGTTTTAACCTGGGTGTTGTTTAGATCGGTCGGTCTACAAATGCTGCAACTTAAAAAGGAGGAGGACAAACTCTTGACATTCAGTTTTAGGCATAAACTAGCTTAGACCTTTTTTTCTGCTACATAAGAGTTTGAGGTTGGCACTAAAAATCCCTTATATTATGAATTTAATTTGTGAAAGGTTAAGTTCTCTGCAGTTGTTAAGCAAGAAACTAAAACTGCAAATACATTTTAGAGCTTTAGTTGAGCCACCTTACTCCCTTTTTGAAATAATGCCCTCATGAGTGCAGATCAGTCTGCTGTAAGGGCAATGGGAACGCTGCTTTTGAAAACTGTTAATTCCCATTGCCGTAATTGATTATTGCCATGCCAGCACAACAGAAACAGAATAAAAGAACTAATTGGGTAACTTCAGTTAAAAAGTAACTACGTAGCCTACATTTACTCAAATACTGTTACAAATTTCAAATTCTGAGGCAAATACTGTGCACCACTACATTTATTTGATGACTTTAGTTTCCAGTTACTTTGGAGATTCACAATATTAATACAAATACAAGCAACAAATACACTTATATACATTATACGTTAAGATTAGACTTTATTGATGCCCAGTGGGAAATGCACAAGCTATCCAGCAGTATACAGAGTATATAACGTACTCAAAATGAAATTCCATCTAAGTTGCAACATTAAAATGATGTAGCAAATCAATAATTATAATCCAATAATATAATATCCATTACTCTGAAAAGGGTCATTCTGCATAATGAGTCCTTTTACTTTTGGCACTGTAAGTATATTCTGGTGCTAGTACTTTTACTTGCATACATTTCTACACTGTTGTATTGCTTTTTACTTGAGTAAAATCTACCTGGGTAACTTCTCCATAAGCGAAAGAGCAGAAAGAAGCTTAATGATTGACTGCATGGTCTCTACGCTGATATCTTGGGCAGGATGAATGAAGGCTTTAAATTCTCTATCTTTCCACAATAAAAAACAGGCAAAAAGGCACGAGGCTATCAGTCTTTTGATCCCTAACAAAGATGGTAATAGTTGAACACATTTAAAAAGGCCACTTAATGATTTGACACATACACGTGTCACGGTGAAACACACTATTGAGCCCCATTCTAAGTAAATGACTGGGACAGATTTCCCTAAAAGAGGAGACTTTCATTATTATGAATATTGGAGTATGAAACCTCTGTTGAAATACATTACAATGAAGTGATTATGTTGTACTGGGCCAACGGTACAGGAACCAGAGTGAAATGGAAAAATGAACAGGAATATTGTAGGGATAATTTTCAAGTGCGCATGCGCGGTGTCACAGAGCGCTGTCTATGGTGGAAAGTGAGGACGAGAACGAGGCTCGTTGAAGTCCAAACATCTGTCCCTTTCTTTTAACCACTGTATCATATAACCCAAATAAATAAAACATACAGTTAGCTGTCAGTGTGTGCCGTCCACCAAGCTCCATATTGACGGTGACGACCACATTATACCCCCCCCTCCTCCTCCTCCTCCTCAGCCTATCAACAAACAGAGAGACAGCGCCGTCTGTAAACATGAAGCAACCAGGAAGTGTCC
The DNA here is from genome assembly GCF_905237075.1 of Dicentrarchus labrax. Classification (NCBI taxonomy): domain Eukaryota; kingdom Metazoa; phylum Chordata; class Actinopteri; family Moronidae; genus Dicentrarchus; species Dicentrarchus labrax. Next base: position 6,440,562 of record NW_026136719.1, read on the forward strand.
CAGCAATGTAATCGTTGCTCCTGGCAATGTCTCTTGTGAAACTACCGGACACCACCCTGGGGAAAGCGACCTGGCTCTTAAGCGTCCTAGTTGTTGTCATTGCGGTGGTTTTGCGTTATTTCGACGACCCTGATCCGGTTAAATACACCAGGTAAAGTCTTATGTTAGCTCCTCTGCCAGCTGGACTCGGCACATGCAAAAGGTTTCATTTAAATCCGATCAAACATCAGCTAAGTTAACATGTAATGGAGCTACATGACTATATAATGTTAATGTTTAGTGTTAGCAAATGCCAGAGAGAAGGTACGATTTTATTTAACGTTAACAGAGGAACGTTTCTCCCTGGGTCATCAAATAGCAAACGTCAAGCCGAACCCCATTAAGAAATCCGTCAATTTAAAGTTCCCTTCCTTTTTAGAAAACACACTCAGCTTGTAAAACTAAACCAGAACTGGATTTTGAATTATATGCATCTGCTGATAAATTCGTCATAAATTGCATCGACTATTTGCCAGTTTTTAATATGAATAAATTAAAAATTAGATTACTGCCGTCCACCAATGTCAACAATAATCTGAACTTCTGACAGAAGAAAATTGATTCTGTACTAACACTAAACTAGTCTGTCTTGACATGAAACCCTACAATTGGAGTCAGTGCATCTAACTGCACAATGTTTTTTTTTTTATATATATATTCCCAGATGAATATGTGGAAACTTATGCCAGTATAGTAAACAATGTTTGCACAGCATGTTTTTAATGTTTGCACACACTGCCTACATAAAATACATGGGTTTCTTTTGTGGACATTACCTGAACTTAAACACGGTGCTAAGAGAGCAGTCGTTTTGTTTCGACACACAGCATGGCTGAGGACATGAAGACCCTGGAGGAAAACTTCAGGCAGCAGAATAAAAGCTGTTTCATCCTGGGAGCCTCTGGGGAAACGGGCAGGCTGTTGCTTCGAGAGCTGCTGGAGCGCAACATCTTCTCCAAGGTTACTCTCATCGGAAGGAGACAGCTCACCTTCGAGGACAAAGCATATGAAAACCTGGTTAGTGGGTTGGTTTTTTCTCGTCAGCTGACTCTATTACCTGAGATTCATCATGTTGACGCTGTGTTTTCTATGCCTCCAGGTTCAAGAGGTGGTGGACTTTGAGAAGCTTGATGATTATGCTGCTGCCTTCCAGGGCCATGATGTTGGCTACTGCTGCCTGGGTACAACCAGAGCTAAAGCAGGGGCTGTAGGTTAAACTTGTGTGGTGTTTACTGGTGAATTCATTAAAACTGTACTGCTGTAGGCCTTCTGTAGCACCAAGTACCAAAGTACAATATATCTGTTGGGATTTGATGGGGTTGTTGGTTTGTAGTAATAACTCAGTAGCATTGCTTTGTCATGTCCCAACATTTCCAATAGAGCCAAACTCATAATTTGGCTAAGCTAATATATTTGGCAATATTATCACAAATATATTGTTATCGCCGTAGATGTAGGCCACTAAACAGGAAATTCAGGACAGAATACTAAAGATGCATTTGAGGTAGTTTAAACAGCAACATTATTACATAGTTTGTTGAGCTCTGGCAAGTATTTCTAACTGTAAAATGTCTTATATTGATCACAAGTCTTAAAAAACTAATGTAAGGGATCCTTGTTAAAAATATGAATATATATATATAGTATTGATATTGGCCGATATATTGTTAGAGTTTTAAAATCACCATTGTATCAATTGTCCAAATTCAGTATTGTTCAGGCTACAATTCCCCGTTTACATTATTTACTTTGTGTCATACATTTTATTCTGAAGCCAAAGAAGAAGTGTTATTTAAGTGTTTGGCATTACACAAAATATTGTCCGGCCAGAATTAATATACATTTCTTATTCACAACATGATTCTTTTTCTAATTGGCTAGTTCCTCGGGAATAATTCAATTTCATTAACTACAGGTAAGCTTTTGGCAGACACCTGTCAGTGTTGTCAAAATAATATTTTCTGTTGCTTCTCTCTTTTATTTTAGGACGGATTCGTCCGTGTTGATCATGACTATGTTCTAAAATCAGCGGAGCTCGCCAAGTCAGGAGGCTGCACGCAGTTCCACCTGGAGTCCTCCAGAGGAGCCGACAAAAACAGCAACTTCCTCTACCTCAAAGTCAAAGTATTTTGTTTCCTTTCTCCAATGCATGCTACATACTGAAGTTCTTCTTTTTTTTTTATCTCAACTGAAGCTTATCCATGTGTCTCATTAAATGATGACATTGGACACTGAATGATCAACATGAAATGGGTTTTCTTCCAGGGACAAGTGGAAGCAGATATTGAGGCGCTGGGTTTTGACAGATATGCCATTTACAGACCAGGGTGAGCGTTCTTATTTACTTAATTCAATGATTTTATGAGACTGACCTTTATATTTACCACAGGGGACAAGACAAGTGGTCTCCCAACTAAAAAATACATACATGATGTACAACAAATGTGTATAGTGTTCTCCACAGTTAAGAATTACACTGCGTTAACATGGCCAACTTGACCAAATATTTGCCCAGATATGCCTTTTGTTAGGTTTGTATGATATTGTGGGAATGTGGGGATGGATTATGACATCTGATAGCTACTGCTGTAGTTTATAATGCATAGGGAAGCTGATCAGAACAAAGCTAAATCAGGACATTCATCCACGTGTTCTTGGTTGATATCAAGATTACCGTAGATAGATTATGCTTTAGTAATGTTTCAGGGACTGTAATCGTTTTTTTTTGTTGGTTTTTTTCACTCCTCCCCTGCTGCTGACCGGTTACCAAAACTCCATCCAGTAAACAAGGCACATGTGACACCATGTGACCTCTGTTTAAAGTCATGGATGGAACATAATAGTGTAACAAAGTTAACCTTTTCAGTTTGGTACACACCAGAGAAAACGTGATTGCAGCCTTTTAAATTATACAAAACGTTGATTGTACTATCAAAGTAATTCTAGTATGGCATATCTAGTAGTTAACCTCCAACCAAATACAATCTCTAACTCATCAATACCTTTAATGTTTTTCTCCAACAGGGTTTTGTTGGTCGACAGGCAAGAGAGTCGGCCCAGCGAGTGGCTGGCCAGGAAATTCTTCGGTGCCTTGTCAACAGTGTGTACAACGTCCATGTCCATCCCACTCCCAGTGCTGACAAAAGCGATGGTGTCAAACACTCTGCTTCAACCTGAGCAGAAGACGGAGATCCTGGAGAACAAAGCCATCGCCAGTCTAGGGATGAGTGCGGGGAAATAAACGTAGGTGAGAATAATATTACATTTACACAAGTTTCACTCTTAGAATACACACAAACACAAAGATAAAAATTCATGATCCACACAGCAGGAGGGCTGTGGTAAAGATTTACACGGTGAGCTGGCCAGAAAAACATAAGAATTCATGAAGTCAGGGTTATTTTGTTCTAAAGTTAATTATCTGGACTCCAAATTTCACTGTGACAATCTCTGTGACCTCTGGCTCCAAACTATTCATTATATTTTCCCTTTGTGGTCATTTTTTTTGCAGAGAGAGACGACTACATGCTGCAAATACTAATCAAGTCATCATCATGTCAAAGGGTTTTCACATAAAACACAGAGAACCCAGGGGTGTTACACATAGTTGAATGTGGTGGATCTGTTAGACTCTTTCTGGAGAAAACAACATATGAAGCTAACAGAATATTTAATCTTGAAATTGTATTTGGGTTTTTTTTTTTTGGTCTTGAATGATATTGTAATATTTTCATCAGCGAACTGTTGCCAGGCTTTTTGATGTACACCAACCAATGCACTGAACAACTGCCTTAATGTTGTTTTAAAAGTTTAATCTACACGAGATTAAAATATCTTTTTCGCTTTAACATGTTGTCATTAAATTATTATAAATATTTAACTGTGTTTGTGTTTTGTATCATTAATATTGTGTCTGTATCTGTTCTATACTACATCTGAGCAGAATATATTGTGTGTATATACACAATGACTATGCTATGTTATATTACAGGTAATATATACTGTCTGTTCATTTTAGATTAAGATATGATCTGCGACATGCAGATTCAGTGCCATCCATTGAATATATGAACTTCTATTTTTACACAACAATTTTGAATTAAGTTTGTTGATAATGAATGTTGTCTGCATGTGATTAAAGCTAAATGGTGGTTCAACAAACTGCTGTACAGCCAGTGATCCCTTTATTTCTTGATTGGCTAATTTGTAATTCTTTTTTTTAAAAAGACAAAAATCATCTTGGAACCTAGTTAAACAGAGATTGTGCTAGCAATGTCATGATGTATGATGTAAACCCATGTGAAAATCAGCCTGTGCGTACTGAAGTATATTCAGACAGAATAAAGATGTTGAGTGAAGGCAAACACTGACAGACCAGAGCATCACTACACAATAACGTAATACTATGAAGAGAAGTTCCTGCCAAATCTAAAATAAGATTTTTTATTTTTTTATTTTGTAGTTCTTTCATTTCTGATTTTACTTCTTTTCCTACTTAAATTGTATTTACCCATTATTGTGTTTGAGAGATGATATTCAAATAAACTTGTCCTTTCGCTCCTTGATGTAGCAGCGCCCTCTTGTGACTGAATGTGGTTATACTTAATGTGCTCTAAAGACATGATAAGCACTCATTCCTCTCCATAAAGTGTTACGATTATTCCTCCCCACAGCAGCCAAACGTGGCTCTTATTGTACCTGCAGCCTGGCAGCAGGTCACATGGTGGCATTTTTCTGTAGGATCTCAACAGGGTTTCCTATAGACTAGGTAACAGAGTTTTAAAATCATATCTGTATATTTATGCTGCTAAAAGACTACAAAAGTTGTCATTTGTGTGTGATGAACCAGTTTTTCTTTGGAACTTGTACATAAATAAATAAAAACAACCATTTGGATACATTGGTGACGCCATGAACACATCATGCTTTCTGGGGTGATATTTTTTTACATTTGAAACATGCTAATTTAACAGCAGATATTTTGACATCACAGTATGGTATAAATAAATAAAACTGATGATGATGAATGATGGCTGAATTACACTTAGCTGTTTTTGGTTTCAGGGTTCTGGCATCACTTCCACGGTTTACTCGACACTAAATTATAAAAAAGGAGCCACCAACGTGTACTTTTCCTTACAATGATAAGTCAAAAAGTCTGAAAAAAGGTCAAGTAGATAAACATGTTCATAGAAAAATTGGGGTAAAACCTTAAGTTAGCTTATTAAAAAGTATCAATTAGGTTATTCATTCCCTTAAAGGATGAGGACCTTGGTTACATATAAATGCACAGTTTAGCTGGGATTTAAAGTTTACCTATAAATGAAGACCAGTTTTATTTTCAGACAAAAAAATATAAAGCAAAAGAATAAAAACACCAGGTGAATGACACAAATCCTCCCCTGTACTTCATAAATGGCATTGACACTGCATCTTCAGTTTTGATCAGGGTAATAGTCGCATTTATGGAGAAGAAAAGTCCTGTTTTTTCCTTATCTTTTTTTGTGCTCATACAAGCTGACAGCAGGTCCCTATCCGAGTGTTCTTAACTAAGCAGCTTCAGTTAATGGGCGGCTAAAACAATAAATCTATCTAAAGTAATCTTTGTCAATCCTTCGACTGAAACACAGTGGGTTTCTCTACAACAAAATAAAAACAAATTATTTAGAATTAACAGCTGGCGGTACATGAATCCATATTTGTTTTTTGATCCAAAATATGAAATGTTTGCTCTGATATGTCTGCAGCATTTTCCTTTGGCATATTTCATCTACAAGAAAAAGCTTCTATACAGCATACTGCACATTTTATCAATACACAGAAACAACATCAATTAACTCCCAAGAAGTGATACTGAGCAGGAGAATATACCTCAAACTGACACTGTTTGGAGAAAAACATCCAGCCTCCTCTTCCTCCTGCAGCTTTGAGTGTTGCCATCATGGCCATGCAGCAATTAATCCAAAATGAGTAACAGCTGAGTTGATCTGCCTCTTACCTCTTAGAGTTTTCAAATTGTAGGTCTGTGCTTCCTGTTCCAACAGGTTAGTCACACATTGATTCACCGTTGGTGCTACTGAAAAGAGCTTAACAATGAGCCGTACAGATTGTTTCAGGTAAATCGTCCTGTTCCATGCCTCTTTTGATTGTAGCTATTTGAATATTTCATCTTCATCAAAATGTGCCTCAGAAGCTTAAGCTCTCAACCTGTGTTGCCCTTCTCTCTGCAGGCTGTTTGTGCTTTGTCTTTGGCTGCTGGTCGGTGATGTAAATTGTGAGAATGCCCAGAAAGGTATTGAATGATCTGTCGCTTTGCAATTTTAACAGCCAGTAACATTTTAATATGCTTTTAACATAACTGAATATTAGTTGGCTGTTGTATAGAAACATCTGTACAGTATCTGCCAATGTGTTCTCTTTAAATAGGTTATGTCCGACGTGTCGAGGCAGGACCGGCCCCAATGGGTGTCCAAAATGACAACCAAGACTACAAGAGCAGTGAAGCACCTTTTTATAGAATCTCTGCGGATGGCCGTTATCCTTATCCTGTTATTCCTGAACCACAAAATAGCCAAGCTGTTCCAAAAAGCCAATTCAACGATTTTAAATCTGGCTCCAGCTCCACCTCAGTTGCACAAGGACAAAGTACTGTGGCATACAACCACTCTGGAAACAAAGCATTCACTTTTTCTGATGGCTTCATCAAGCTCACTCTGATTCTGTATTCTCCACAGGTGCAGTTCAGGTTCCATCCCATATCTATCGAGCCAGAACTCAACCTGTTCAGGCACACCGAGCTCCTGTAGGCGTTGGACCCAACAACAGAAAGGCCCTCTTCTATCCACACAGCAGTACAGCGAGTCCAAATATTCAAGCTATCAAATCTAGTCTGAAGTCTCAGAAGATATACGTAAACCCCTCTGGACCCAACATACGTGCCCTACACCCACAGGAGTCACCCCTCACACCCAGGTCTGAGGTGGGTGGATATCGCCCTGCTTATGTTTTCCCCAACGGCTTTAATCGTGACAGAACAGACTTGTTGCAGAAAGTTTTAAAACCCATAGACAAGAAGATGGAGTCCATTGTGAAGGGACATTCTCCTGGTGGCAATTCAGCCGGAAAGGTTGACACACGGATGTCTTATCCAATATGGAGTCCCAGGGTGTATAGCAGTGACGGGATGTCTCAAGCAAGAGGATACGCCCACGTCCGCCATCTCAAGCCTGGTTGTGACAAAACACGGCCCCAAGCTAGTTCTGCTGCAAGTATGAAGTTCTGGGGAACAGATTTTACATCTGCGAAACAGAATCAAGGAAGTTCTAGCCGTCATTCAACAGGAAGCTTTGGTCATGGCGTCCTAGCATTGAATGAAAGGCGGCTAAATCTTAATCACAATTCCAGAGGAAGAGAGCCCGGAAGCTGGCATTCTTCGCCATCAGATAGAGCACAAATTCCTGTTCAAGGCAAATTCAAACCTTTCCAAAGACTTCCTATGAATGATCTCCCTGCTCAGACCAATTCATCAGACAGTGAAACAGCTCCCACTCAGACAACCCTCCCCCCTAGTTTGAACTGCACAGGTATTACTACTTCAGTTAATGGAACGTTTAGCACCAAGACTGCTTTACCCACGCAGACCGAGGGCCAAGATCCAGAGCTTGTACCTCAAGCGTCAAACCCCGAGGACCAGACTGAAAGTTCAGCAGAAGTTGGAACTTCCTTAAAACAAAACAACACCACAGTTTCCCCTCCAAAGCTACAACCAGCAGAAAAAGAGACAAGCTGAGAAGGTTGTCTCATATCCTCCAGAAACAAATCTGTCTAAAGTTTAACTCGACCTCTGAGATGCTGCTTGGGTAAATGTGAATATCGGTGGCAAGTTGGCAACATCAGCAAGAGATCACAAAGGTGGCAGATTATGAACCACTTATCTGTATTTGCAGCTGCATCCGTGAAATGCAAGAATGTAAAATACCAAAGTTATCAAGGTTAAAGTGGTGAAATAACTGTTGCATTATGGATGATGGGTGATATTTTTAACCTACTCTGAGCTCTGCTGCCTGTTCAGAAAGGGTTTGACTTTGAATAAATGTTTTTCTCTTCAAAGACTGGCTTTGCTTTAGTAAATCCCAAATCAGTCTGATCTAGTGTGGAGTATATTTTTAAATTTACCATTGTAATTTACGTTCACCTTTTTGAAATTATTAGGTAAAACATACACTGTAAATAGCCTACACATTAATGGTATTGTTCATATTCTGATGTGATACAGCGACTATAGCAGCTAATGACATTCTCCCTAATTTTGTCTTTACTATGGTGTTAGTCAGTGGTGGAAGAAGTATCCAGATTATTATTGTAAAAGTAGCAAAACTATACAGTGAATATACTCCACTACAAGTAAAATACATGCATTTAAAATCTTAAAAATTAAAAGTAGCCCACCTTACTATGCAGAAAACAGTCTCTCACAGTGTTTTGAGCTCACTTTCCAGCTAATTAAAGACATTTAAAAATATATTTTATTTAGATTTAAGATGTAGGATAACTTTCTCAACACATAAAGGAACAAGTTATGGCTATGATAAACATAATTGTACTTTAATCTGAAAAGTAACTAGTAACTAAAGCTGTCAGACAAATGTGAAGCCTCTGGGATGTAGTTGAGTTTTAGTATAAAGTTGCATAAAATAATATAGCTTGAGAAACTGGTGTTTAACGGTCAGACCACCATTAGCTCTAACATTGTTTTTAACCATTATCATCTTATTTATCGTGTCTGTCCAGTCGACATGGAGTAATATCAGCATTCATTTAGAGTCGTGTCTCTTGTCTAATGATGAATCTTACTCCATTAACTCTCACTTTACCCTTTCCTAACTAATTATTATATTTAATAATATATATATTATTATTATTATATTATATATAATATATTTAATAATTATATATAACTATAATTAGTTAGATGCTACATTAAGCGGCGACGGTAAACTAACGGTAGTCTCTAACGGCCGCCAACCGTCAGTCTCTAACGGCCGCCAACCGTCCCGGGGCCGGGCAGGTGACGTCACTGGGTTTATCAAAGCTGGAAAAGCTGAAAATAATTATCCAGACGTTAAAAAACAAGATGTTTGGAAGACGTCTCCAATACATACACACTCTTGTAGCATAACTATACAACAAAATGTCGTTAAAGTTAGCATCGTCACTTAATTTTGACCCGTTTTCCATCCAAACAAAGATGGCGGCTCTTATTCCTGACTCCTCTCGTTATTGTATCCCCCTTCATCTACAGTTTAATTACCATTTTATCTTCTTACAAAGTTGTGGCGAGGGTGTTTATCACTCTATTATTCTCACCTGTGTGTGCAGCTGTATTACCTGCCGACCACCGTGCGAAACCTAAAACGTTTGGCGCCATCTTGTGGAGGTCAACCGGAAGTGCCTCTTCCGACTCTACGCCGCCGTTCTCTACGTCACCCGACGTCACCAGGAAGTCCACCGCAACCAAGGCGACAACATGGCAGAACACACAGACCCACGTGAGTGTGGTAAATTTAAAACCCCCAAAAAACATTACACCTGTTAAAAATACCTCCACCTGTTCTGGCTAGCGGGAACTTTTATCGCGCTTATAGTTAATGAACGGCGTCTTTAGTGGCGTCACACGACGCGTCGGCAGCTTTATGGCTTAGCTGCGACGCTAAAGCTAATTTCTCTTACGTTACCAAAAAGCAACTGTGTGGCTTTGTTTTCCTTTTTAACAGGCGGTGATGGAAATGCGGACGACATGCCGGAGCTCTCGGACTGCGATGATGAGGATGAGGATGATGATGGTGATGATGAAGAGCAGTGGCGGTGGATGGAGGAGGAGGAGGAGGAGGACGGCCAGCAAGTTACCGTTACCTGTCTGTTCTGTGACAGGTGAGATGAGACTGCAGAGGATGTTTAGAAATACACTGGACATTGGGATCAAGGTTTTTCCTTTAGAGCCACTTACCTTTCTACAGGTGTGTGTGTGTGTGTGTGTGTGTGTGTGTGTGTGTGTGTGTGTGTTAGTCGCTGGAGTTCAGAGGATGTCTGCTTATGGCCCAAGTGTGTATATATTAACTCAAATTATTGTTTTTTTTAGAAATATTAGTGATTTCACAATTTAAAATAAATATGAAATAAAAAAAAAAACACAATTTAAACATACTACATGTCCAAAATCTTGTATGTTAAAAGTGTACCGTACAATGTAATGGTCGGAAGTTGTCAGTGTTTTCATGGAAACTTTAACAGACTGATTTCCTAAACTCAGATAAACAAACATAAAACAGTAGGTTTAAGTGTAACTCACCCATGAGGTTATTGAAATCATAAACTTATATCTTATACGATATCTTACGCAACTTTTACAACAGCATTAGCAGCATCTTAATATGTTACAGTCAGAAAGTGAGAAACATCTGATGGAAAATAAAACACTTTTTCATTCTTAAAACTGTTATGTATGATTAAGTACTCATTTTGGTACTCGGTATTGGAAAGTAGCCAAATGTAAGTACCTGTGTGTGGTCTGAAAAAAGTGGGATTGTACATCCCTAGTGGAAAAGCTTCATAAACACCTCTTCTTGCCCTTTCTGATGAATGATTTGTTCAGGAGAGAGAAGTATGGGTCCCAGCATCCAAAGTTTCACCTAACAGTCAGTTATCATACATAAAATCCCAGCTGTCTGTCTCCACTGTCACGAGTTGTTTCTGTTTATAAACTCAAAATAAGATTATTTTGTTGTTTGATTTATTTTTCGTTTAGTCTGCACAGCAAGTCAAACCTCATTACTGTTTTCTCCCTGCTTCAAAACCAAAGGACTGTGACATACAGTAAACAGATATAGTGTGTTATAGGAGTATAAGTATTAATAAAATTAAAGGTTTAACTCTGCATGATGCTGGTCTAATGTATGTTTTGATCCAAAACATCCATTTTCAGTCAATGAACCAATAAATCTGAGTGTCTGTTTTTGATTTTAAAAGATGAATACGAGTGAGTTTGTAATGAAATTGATTGCTTTTCTTACCCGTGTACTTTTGTGTTTCAGGTTGCTGAGCTCCGTGCCCGCCACCCTGCAGCACTGCACAGCTGAGCACCAGGTCAATCTTGTAGACGTGATAAGAAAACATAGTAAGTAGACACAGCTCTCTGCGTCACTGAAGAACCGTAGGATTGTTGCGTTTCGTTCAAATGGCTCAACCTTGTTTTCCTCTTTAGATTTAGATGACTATGGTTACATAAAGATGATCAACTTCATACGGTCGACGGTAAGTACTGTCTGTCTTAAGTCTTAAAATGTCATGCTGTAAGTGTTGTTCATACCTTGTGTCCATGGGGCATGGTGAGTGTTAATATTTCATCCAAGAAAACATCTGTTGAGACATACTCAGGTAAATGCAGTACAACTTTTAAAAAAAAAATGGAATCAAATAACAAATCTGTGTTTATAGAAATGTGATGCATCCTGTCTGACGGGGCTGCCAGATGCCCCCTTACCCTGGGAGAGCGAAGACTTCCTGCGACCGGTCCAACAGGACGACCCCCTGCTGCAGACAGGTACAGCATCTCCTTAAGGTTTATTACACAGATGTTAGGTTTTAATTATTCAGTAACTGACTGCAGTTGGAGTAAGTATTTAGATGTTTAAAGCACCCAATAGAACTCTCACACTCACATTTAGTAGGATGGTACTTGTTGGTACTCGTTTGCAGTTTGTCTGATCCAGATGGAAGAAGTTTTGTCCAAACAATTTTAAGGCAAAGGTGTTTATATTTATTCTGAATGGCCACACTCTGAGGCAAAAGCCTGTAATCATAGAGCGGGGCGAGAGGTGCCAAATTGTAGAAAATGAGGAATAAGGACATGCACTTTTGGGCCGTCTCCTCTGAAAGGCATTCATGGTGTTGCACTCGGTTGTACACGCGAAAAGTGGCAGAAGTAGTAGTGTGAAGAATGAACTAAGAGAGCTTGAGAGAGAGGTTTAAATCCTTACTTTCTCCTCCTCCGCACTCAGTAAAGTCGACGTGCTTGTCAGAAAGTTTGCAAAAGTTGTCGGATGCAGCCCTCTGAATTCTGATGTGGAAAATGTGTGTAGGAGGGAACATGGTTTCAAATGTTGTTCAGTGTCCAACAAGCACTTTGTTCGATGTGTGTAAAGCTAAATATGCTACTGATGCCATTTGTCCGAGGACATGTCGCCTTACCTGACTGTACCTTCTGTACTGATGTTAGCCGTAGTGAAGAGTCTGCCGATGGGACTGCTCACAGTACCACACCACCAACAAAAATATGAACACAATCTGGACTCCATCCTCGTTTGGATGGCTCATTCTCCCATTCTGTTAACAAATCTTCCGGTTGACATCCTTTATGTCTGGACATCCCGGATGTTGCCTTAACAAGGCTGCAAGATAATTTAATATATTTGGTTATATTCTGTGTTTCTAAGAGGTTTTGATTTCATCCTCAAACACTGAGATGACAGCGGTGTCTCAGATCACTGTCCTCTATCTGTGGGTGCTTTCACACCTGTAGTTCGGTTCATTTGTTCCGGACCAGGGGAAAAAATGCTAAATACATGGTTGGATTTTAGTTCTGGTTGGGTTCGTGTTCCCACTAGCTTTTTACAAACGAACCAACAGGAGGAAACATAAAGTCATAAAGAGAAGTCATTAATTGGACTGATTTGGTGACTGTCATCCTGCATCATCAGCACATAATCAGGACCTACGTGAGAAAATAAAGTTCCGCACACCGACAGCAGGTCACGCAGCACTTAAACGCCTCTAATATGTGTATTTATGTTCTCATAAAGGGACCACAGATTGGCCGCATGTTATGAATAATGACAGAGGTAGAAACAGGATGAAAAAGAAGTGCCGCCGTGTTCAGCAATATTCCGACTGGTATTTTTTCCCCTTTGTAAAGCCCTCGGAGAAGGAGCGGGATTCGGTTTTGCGTGTAGGTGAAGAGAGCGTTAGTGCAGTGGAGTGACAGATTTGCCGTTTGAGGAAAAGCCTGAGTGACGTACCTTATTCAGCTCCCAGCTTGTCTTTTGGCTGCATTGCCCTGGCAGGAGAAACTGGTCTCTGTGCCTCCTCTGTGGTGCATTTCTCCCTGTATGATTGTTGAATGACAAGGGCTCTTCTCTAGAGAGAAACCCTTTGCTCTCTGATGGTGTTTATAATTGATATTTGAGCTTGTGCTCCACGTGTAGCTGCTGAAAATGTGTGGGTGTGACCTCATTTCATGTTTTGTCAAATGTTGGCGGGAATAAAACAACCAAACAAAAGCAACATCCATTTATTGTATGGCGTTATTGTTAGTTACTGGGTGGATTATTGTTATTTTTAACATTTTGTTGAACCCCACTGGAGACTTTGTGGGTAAGTGTAATGAAAATATAATTTTGTAACACGTTTCTTTTAATAAGCAGCCTTTTAAAACCATCGGATGGTCTGAAAATCTGAATTTAGGCAGATTACATTCATCAGTTCCCTTCACTGTCCCTTCACAGAAAACATTTTGTGCAGCAGCCACAGAAAACATGCAGTGTATAAATACAAAAAAACAGCAGACATTAAATAATGTAATTGGAAGCTCAGAGGGGGGAGTTAGTCACTGTGTTGAGTCTTTGTGTTCAGCCTACATGTGTTACTTCCATTTGTCTCTCCGTCTTTGTGTTTCTGGCAGACCCTGAGGAACTCTGTGGCAGTGAAGGGTCGAGCCTGTTGACAAGCCAGTCGTCTGGGGCCCAGTCCCATGATGCACTGCTGCAGAGGGCACAAACCGCTGAGGAGAGAGCCCGTTCCTCAGAGGAGGCGCTGGCCAGAGCCATGGATGACCTGCACAAACTTAAGTAAGCGATGTTTCTGCATAGTCTAATGATGTTTTTATAACCACTAGGTGTGATAAGGTCATCCTATTAGTTTATTTCTTGTCAATCTTGGGTTGTTTCTTTTCTTTTTCTTCTTAAGAACTTGCAATGTACACGGGTTGCTTTACTTCTGCACTACCCTCCTGGGGCCAGCAGGGGGACACAGTGAACCCAGTATTGCAGAAACATCATCTAGAGTACCTTGTGGGAGAAGTTTGGAGGAAGGGGAAAGATAAAAAAAAAAAAAAAAAAAGGGAAGGGAAAATTCCACTGCAGCATGGAGGTTAAAGTGAGGAGGGGAGGCAGGAAGGGAAGGGGGGCAATAAGGGAAAATTACAGAAAGAGTGAGGTTGGGGGGGGGGGGGGGGAAGAGAGTTAGAAAGATGAATGCCTCCCATCTCCTCCATTTACTGCTACGTCCTGCATGAAGGTTGTGTGTGCTTGCTGCTTTTGTCCCATGTCCTGATATGAGAAGTTAAACGCAGATCTGTCCGGTCTTCTTTCAGGCTTCTGGCTCAAGGTCTGGTACTGAACGCAGGAACCAGCAAATCTGGTAACCTGGGCACTGTGGCCGAGCTGCGAGAGGACGAGGACGAGGCCTACTTCAGCTCTTATGGCCATTATGGCATCCATGAGGAGATGCTGAAGGTCTGAGTGGTGCAAACACAGACACACACAACACACAACACAGATACTGACCAGGCCTGCAGGTCTCATTACAGTCTTGTGAGTCACTCCCCCTGGGGGCGCAGCAGTCTCTGCAGAGCAAAAGTGGGTTCATCAGCGTACGTCTTGGCTGAAAGATTTCGATGTAGCATGGAAATGGAAATGATCATCTTTATGCACACATTGATACTGAGGACAAGACATTTTCTCAAAAATGACAAATCAGCAATAAGTGCTGAGCTCTCATGTGAGACACCAGCATGCACGGTGGATGCTCGAAACGTGGAAATTAATTTTTACACTGCTCAGGCGCTGAAGGCTGAAAGTGTCAGCAAGCTGAGGGGGGGTGTGTGTGTGTGTGTGTGTGTGTGTGTCTCCTCCCTTTCTGTTCTACTTACCGCAGTGCTTAGACATATTCCTGTTGGCCATCCTGATTGGTGCTAAGCACTGTTAAGTTTTGCGTCGTGTGTGTGCGTCAGGCTGTAAACTCCATCAGAGCTTCAGGAGGGGCCGAGAACACGTGACGGGGCAGCTTTGCGGTAGAATGTGGTCAACTCTTTTGCAGCTTGGCTTGAAGTGCATCACCTATGACGCACTCCGCGTGTGCACGTGTGTGTACGAGGCTGTATGAAAGAGGGTGTCGTGTTTTCTGAGTAAGACGTATGTGACTTCCGTTTAAAATGAATCAACTTTTAATTAGCCACTGACTTATTAGCCTGATTTAATAGAAAAAAAGGGATACTTGCCACTCAGTGTGATGTGAAAGAGGTTAGACATTTTTCAAAGTGAACCTGCCTAACTTTTCTTCACAGAGCTAACACATCTGGGAATTTCATCAGCCAGAGTTTTAGTGTTTAGCCTGAATTTATAGAGAACTTAATTTTTAATTGTAGCCTTTATTTTAGACAACATTGTCTTGATTTAAATCAATACCCACATGGCAGTATGTAGCCTACAATAAAAGAATCATTGAGTGCAATCTGTATCAATCCTAATGTAAGTGATGGGTGACAAAGTCCGTTTTCAAAGTTTAGCTGAAGCTAATTTGAGGCATCAGCAGCAGTCTGAGTTGGCCAAATCGAGTGGGTGTCTTGTAAAATGATGGTCTCTTGGTGTGAAATTCCCTGTTTGTGTTACGGCCCCTCTGCCGCAGCTCGGCAGGGAAACATGGCTAGAGCAACCAATAATTCTTTCAGTGTGCACATAAGTATGTATTCAGGATAGATTTAAAAACATTTGAGCCTGTATTTCGTCTTACAAGGTCAAATTCAACCGTACATTCAACAGCCGTGAACACTATCGTGTTAAGAGTGGGGCTGTAACTACCGTCATTATCGATTAGTTTTTTTGTCCATAAAATGTAAGTGAAGGGTTAATCACTTTCTTCCATTGCCAAAGACGACGTCGTTGTTTGTTTGTTTTGACCACAACCTAAAGATATTCAGTTTACTGTCATAGTAGAATAAGGATTAAAGCAGAATAAATTCACACTTAAGAAGCTGAAACTAGAGAATTTGGACATGGTTTCTCTCAAAACCGTTAATTAAATATCAAAATACAGTAGCTGGCGATTCATTTAATAGTTGACAACTAATCCATTAAATAACTAATCATTGCAGTTGTAGTTGAGAGCCTTGTGAGGTAACTCCACAAACCTGCAACACCATTTGATCTGCAGCTGCAGTGTTGCTCATAAAACATTTTCCTACTATATCAAATTCTGTGAGTAATTAGAGCTGATAGGTGTATTGACTACAATGAAATAATATGTGTGTGTGTGTGGGAGAGAGAGTGAGTGGGAGAGAGATTCAATAGTTTTCCTTCCCTTCACCTGTTGTATGACTAATAAAAGTTGTGTGCAACCTTTATTTATGTAGAATATATAGTTAGGAGCCTGTTGCATGTGTATACTGAAAGTAATGAAAATCCATAATAAAATTTTATTAATTATTCCAGGCCATTTTCTACCATTTTAAGAAAAACAGTAGTCCCATGTGCCCAAGGACTAAATATAGTGTGATAAGAAAAACTCACTTTTCAACCAAACGTTTTGACCAATTTGAAACATTTCTTCAGATTTGTGCTTAGGCCAGCCCAGACAACACTTCCACCAAAGGAAATTCTAAATTTCAGTTCCGGGCACAAATGGGTTGAACCAAGTATTGAAAAAAAACAGTTCCACTGTACCTTGCACTAATGCACGTTACTGTAATTTCAAGTTTCTGTAACCTTTCCTTCAGAGAGGAGGTGCTGGCGTTTGTGGGCAGATTTGATTGGCAGGTTAATTAGCCGGTCCTGACCTGACCTCCACTAGAAAAATATCCGTGCCATCCACAGTTGTATTTATCCCATAGATTTGCTCAGACAATCCCCCACAGTCTGTTTTGATCTCCTGTTATCTGTACCTGTGTAGAAAAGGCTTTACTTGCCATGCTCTTGAGATTGTTCTTCCCAAGGGGGTGATAAGGTAGCAGTCGTAGAACTCGTACACCGCGAAAGGTTAGATTTATAAACCTTCCCATAACCCTTACAAACCCTGCAGTATATTTAAATGTGTGCCGTACATATTCTGTTCTCTCCTTTAACTCTTAACTCTAAAAGTTGGTGTTGTGTATTATTGTTAATTTTTGAATATTCTCTCCACAGGATAAAGTGCGCACAGAGAGTTACCGCGACTTCATGTACAGCAACCCTGAGGTGTTCAGAGACAAGGTGAGCCAGCTGAGCAAATGCAAACAGAAATGTGCATTAATGTGCGTGTACAGTGTGTACAAAGCAGCTGCTTCAATGTACAGCCAAGCCTATTAACAGAAAAAGGGGAGTGCATTTTTCAGGAAAGACATTAATAAGGTAATGGTGTTTGATTTAAAACACTGGGATTTTATTAGCACCTCGAATGTCGACTGCGCAGTGCTGATAACAGGCACATGCAATCCACCACAAACCCATAACAACCCCCCACCCCAAAAAACCCTTTCAAACTTACCCCCCCCCACCCCTCTTTTTTCTATTGCCTTTAGTTGCAGGAAGCAGTGGCCTGTATCATGACCATCCATTATATGGGCGGCTGCTGGTTAGTGCTGGGATGAGGCTGTAGAGGAGGGAGGCAGGCTGTGTTGATGGGAACGTACATTATCCCTGTCAGAGCGAAACATTCAGCAGAGAGGGAAGTGTCACCTTCTACAGGAAGCGGTAGATAGAGAACAAAACAGGATATTCTTGTTTCAGTACTGTTAAGATGGGAGAGTACAGAAAGATGGAGAAACGAGTTGTGTGTTGTGTTGAGTCAGCAGTGTGTCGGCGACCCTCTGTGAACCCATAAAGGCAGCAGGGTGCTACCAGGGAAGTGGCCTTAAATAGAGACACATATAAAACAGTGTTTTTTATATATATATATATATATGCGCACGTATAGCGTTTGCAGCTGTTCCTCTGCCATTTTACACCAGTCGGGGGCAAAGATGAACAAATTAACTGTAACCTATGGGAACTTGAAATAGAGGTGAACTCATTCGACAATAACGATGGCTAGTGTGGAAAAGTTGTTTGGGGAACCTCAGGATTTAGAGGACTTTAAACAAGCTCATCACAGCGAACATACAGAACATTAATTAATGACTTGCCCAAGCAACTAGAGGTCACATGGTAGTTGAAGTTCTTACAGCCCTTTAATAAAAATCTCCAATGTGCCACACCAGCCTCTGTGACAGCTAATTTTTTTGTCTTCTTGTTTTTTATTAATTAATGTGAATGTGATGCTATTTACCAGCTGACGTTAGAGTCCCACATTATAAGACACATATCATGTACTGTATCAAATATGTATTTCTTTTCTACAGAGCAAGTGTTGCTTGGTTTTTTTCATTATCGAATAATCTGATGATTATTTCCATGATTCATTTATTAGTTGTATGGTCTATAAAAGGTCAGAATAGTGAAAAATGTCCATTCCAGTTTCCCAGAGTCCAGGGTAATGACTTTAAATGTCTCATTTTGTCAGTCCAAAATCCTAAGATATTCAGTATAATATGATATAAAACTGAGAGAAGCAGGAAATCTGAGGGCGCCTGAAAACAGTATTGGCAATATTTGCATGGAAAATCGAAATATTTGGCCATTGTAGAAGAATCTGACCGGCAACCTCGTTCGCACTGCGACATCTAAAGTAGTTTAATTTTACACTGACGAAGCTCCCTGAATTCATTATCACGCTTCTTCCCCTCCACCACCGCTTCCTCTCCTGTCTGGCAGGTGGTGCTCGATGTGGGCTGCGGGACTGGAATACTGTCCATGTTTGCCGCCAGATCTGGGGCCAAGAAGGTCATAGCAGTCGACCAATCAGAAATCATCTATCAGGCCATGGACATAGTCAGGTAAGACACACACAGACTTCTTCGTTCTTAGGATACGTATATAAATATGTTTGCCTCCACTCAAATTAGAGATTAGATGGGTCTTCGTCTCTTAGTTTGCGGCAGGGGATTGTGGGAATAGAGGTCTGTGTGACCTCCAGCCACCTTTTATTTGTTGCAGCTGGTTGACTTCAATAGAGCTGCTGTCAGTTGCGTGGCCATAATGCACATAATTTACTCCTGCAGTCTGACTCATTCACCCCTCGCCTCTTCTCCCCTGCAGTAGCTTCAGTTCGAGGGTTGCGGTCACACACAAACACACACACACACACACACACACACACACACACACACACACACACACACACACACACACACACACACACACTCACAAACATGCAGATGACCCCCTGTTGGTACCTTTTAATACAGTCCTCAGTCCAATTTCAGGTGCTGTGTGTTTCCAGC
This sequence comes from Dicentrarchus labrax, assembly GCF_905237075.1. Classification (NCBI taxonomy): domain Eukaryota; kingdom Metazoa; phylum Chordata; class Actinopteri; family Moronidae; genus Dicentrarchus; species Dicentrarchus labrax. Next base: position 6,460,006 of record NW_026136719.1, read on the forward strand.
AGCTGGTTCTCCACAGTGCAGTCATTTACCACCATAGCCTCCACTGTCCCTACGTCTACCTGCAACCACTTCCTCCATCACACCCCTGCCTCTAAAATGCATTTTTGAGTTAGGGGCCATTATGACTGCTATTATTACCGTTATGTAAGAGAATGTCGTATAAGCAAAACAACGGGGTTTGCTGAAGGAAAAGGACGTTTTAATTTTACAGCCCACTGACTCGCTGTTGGAGTGTGTGTTGGCATGCAGACTGCGTCGCAGGTTCGCCAGCGGTGAAGATTCAGCTAAAGAAAGATGTGTACCCCCCCCTTACACACTCACACGTGTACGCACACATACATACAGAAACACACACAGCCCTTGGGTCCCTTTTAAATCTACTGTTTGCTTGGGTTGTGGTTTTAATGCTGTTACTTCTGTGTGTGTGTGTGTGTGTGTGTGTGTGTGTGTGTGTGTGTGTGTGTGTGTGTGTGTGTGGCTGCCGTTTGTGTGTCCGTCACTTCCTCTTGCTGTTAATATCAGGATTGTAATTAAAGTGGCTCCTGTTGGTTAGGCAGGAGCATCCATCTCCTGTCTCCACTCTGTCGCTGAAGTTTAAATGAAAAGCTAGATGTGACTTCCTTCCTTCACAGTCACTTCCTTAATGGATAATGTCTAAATACTTTTTTTTAAATGGCTGGAATTGATGGATTATCCAATAGAATTCTTTAAATTCTGACAACAAAGTGGAATAAAATGACATAATATTGTACGAAGATGAGTGCAATTTAGCTTTTATTGGTGATATGAACTAAACATAGACAGTTTGTGGATGTATATCAGCCGATATTTTGCTTTGGTCGAAGAATCAACCTGGCAAATGTTAAAGCCCCAAAACATGATTCAAACCAAAGGTTTTGAACTGTTATTAGCTTATTCTAAGGTAAAGAAAACAAGATTTTTATTATCAGGTCATTATACACTAATGAAAACACAAAGTGTTATATTCCATTTATACCATTAGATCCTCCTAAATGTTACACACTGAACCTTTTAAAGTATGGTCAATGAGGTGTAAAGCTGAGCTCATCTCTATTTTATATTAACAAGGGGTCAAATGACTGTGTAAGGTGAAAGGTTTCACTCGAGCGATGAACCTGCAGAGAAACTCTACAGTTCTTTTTCTGTGCTGATGCGGTGTCTTTCAGCTCATTGTTTTGGTTTCATGATGTCTTTCATTATCCCCATAACATGATTAAATCAAGGTTTTGTGTTTAATTCTTTTTATTTTCATTTATGTAACAGTTCCTGTTTAAAAAGTTATTTCTCAGAAGCCAATTTAATTTTCAAATCTTATTTTCTTCATTCACATTCACTTAATGTAGAAGTCCTGAAAGAAACAAAATTATACAATACAGATATCTAAATTAGGAGGAAAAAACTTGTTTGTGTGACGAAGGATTAGATTCAGCATCAAACGACAACAATTATTTAACACTGGTTTCCAATGATGAAATGTACAACCTCTCTCTTTCTCTCTCTCTCCTTTTCTCTCTCTGTCTCTTTCTCTCTCACACAGACACACAGACACACACACACACACACCTACAAAGACCGCAGAGATACTGACTCTCTCCCCAGAGTCCTGACATTGTCCTCTAAATTACCCCAATAATGAGATTACAGTGTTTCCCTCTTGTGAAAGGTGGAGGAGGTGGGGGGTGTTGTGGGTGAGGGGTGTGGGAGGGGGGGTGTTGGATTCTGGGAGGAGGTGATAGCAGCGGGAGCAGAGCAGCAGAGAGGGGAGAGACGGTTCAAGATAAGGATCGCTGCCACAGAAATGCACTCTGGGCCGCTGTGAGTAATTGTTCTGTCCTCGGTAACATTAGCTGTCATGATAATGGAATATTCACAGAGATTGATACCCGGACTGGCCGGTCTGAAAGCAAGGATCATTTAAACAGCAGCACTGATCTTACAGTCCCTACCTGAGCCCGACACCTCTGCAGGCCAGCAGTTGCAGTTTCCCCCCCCCATTCACACAAGAATATGGTGATTTACAGATGAGTTTGAAGTTTGAGAAAACCCCCCAAACTGGATGGAAATTGATTGTTGCACAGTTTGGATATGTATCTAGATGTATATGTCGTCCATTTTCTATAAAGTTTGTCATTATTGTGACTGATGTTGTTGTCAGTTAACGAATTAGTCTAGCTCCAATGCCTTGAAGGACCAGTGTGTAGGATTTAGTGGCATCTAGCAGTGTAGTTGCTAAAGTGTTTCTATTTTGTCGTCCCGGGCTACTTCGTGTCATGTATTTGAGTCATTTTTCTAAGTCCTCTGTCTCTATGTTACCCACAGGTCCAACCAGCTGGAGGACAAGATCACTCTGATCAAAGGCCGCATAGAAGACATCAACCTCCCTGTGGAGAAGGTGGACATCATCATCTCAGAATGGATGGTCAGTACATGTTTACGTACATATACGTACTGTGGCAGCTTAATTGTGAGGCGAGTAATAAGCAACGCAGTAACAGATCTATATTTGATCAGCATTGCCTAGTTTGACAGTTTGATCTGAGTTTGGTGCGTTGGGCTGGACGGACTGAGAATGAGCTGTCAATCACAAGGTAGCCCCGCCCTATAGCATACCCTGCTTTATCGTATATTTTACTCTAAATTGGACCATCATTTACTAAATGAACATCATGCTGTATAGTTTCAAGACTTTAAACTAGAAACTGAGAACATAAACTCATTAGGAAACAGTTTACTGAGCTAATAAATCAAGTGCAAATTAGGCTCATTTTCAGTGGAACTGAATCCAAGCGCAGGAGCTTCCCCCTGCTGGTCATTAGGAAGAATTCAGGTTTAAGTAACTTTCCCGTTGGCCCCACTTCTCAGACCTTGAAGCTTTGTCCACTAATTATTTACTGTCAATGGTCAGAGGATGTCATCCACTGGTAATCTTCTGCTGTTTCGATCTAAGAGGCAATATATTAAAACTTCTGTACGTACACGAGGGTTCATCCCAGCTCCATGTATTGGTTCGGCTTCCGAGATCTTATATGGTCGCTTGATTAATCACATTTCTGGCATGACTGGTGTGGACAGCTCGGGTCAGACTGAAATCGCCTCTCTGTCGTTAATCACCAAATGGCTTTTTATGACAATGTTAGACCATTAAGTGGGCAGAACTAAAACAGCACAGATGAATGGGTGGATATAACTGGTTAGTGAGAGGAGGTTTCTATGGAAGGTGTGTGAATTAAGATGTACACAGTGGAAAGATGGTAATATCGACAAATGGCCAAAGCCTGGACAACATCACAATACATACCCAGTATCCAATGTGATGTATACATCGAATAGCATCACGTTAAAGATGGCTCCATTTTCAGTTGTTTATGTGAGCCATAGCAGCCAAACCAGTGAACACAATAAGAGCCCCGACAATGAACATCTAAATGGAATGCAACCATCATTAATCATTAATCAAAGTCAAAGTGTGAGAAAGATCGATTATGAAACTACAAAAATATTACCCACTCTTACAAGATAGGAGCTAATTACTGCAAAACATAAAGTAATTGTTTAACAGGGACTGAAAACAATGTCCCTGATGCAGAAAGCCAAGTATAACTTTTATTAATACTGTGGTAAGTCTGAGAGTCTGTGACCACTTTATTTCATTCTCACGTTCTGTTTCAGTAGGTCTCTACTGATGAAGCTTAATGAAAATTCACTGCTCTGCTTCACCAATCTATTGACTTCATGTGTGTATGTGTATATGTGAGTTTACTACACTGAGCAAACCAAAAACCAGAGCGAGTTAGCACTGTAACGGGTCCTTCATACTTTTGTTTACAAGTTTGTTGATGGAGGCTAGACTAGGCCTGTTTTGAAGCCATTTTTCCTTGCCATTAGAATGGTATTTGTGCCTTGTGTGAAACTACTGGTTTTGTGCTGGATCATATTGAATATATTCACAGATGCATCCATTGTTTTGCCTATTCTGAGGCCACTATGTTTGTGTGCTGTGAAAATATTTTAGAAGCTCATCTCCCAGCACATACATGCAAATACCCGTAATGCAGAATGTCAGATTGGTCCTTTACCAGCCAATGAGTGGGCAGAATCCAAGGTGGCAGTATTAGCGATGCATCTTTTAAACATGGCTTAAACGGAGCTAAACTCGACCATGAGCTCCTCTGAATACCTAACCAGGAAGAGCAGTCTTCCTTTCCCTTGATGCCCATTTATCAGGGAGATTCTCTGTGGCGATACAGGCGGGACGGCCAAAGTTGAACGCACCGCTGAAGTCATCCCTAATTCATGAGCATCCCGTATCTGTCCCCCCTCCACCTCCCCCATCCATCGTGAAACCCCAGGGTCACGAGCAGGGGTCGCCAGCCAGAGCCTTCCCATCCTCTCACCAGGGAAATTGAAATTCGGTGGTTGACGTGCTGGTGGAACGGTGAAGGATAGGGGGCGTAATCTCTGATGACACCAGCTCAGAGAGCGCTAATAAATCTAAGAATTCTCCAGTCACTTCTCATCATGGCAGCGATGGCAGACATTTCTCAGAGTGGCCAGAACTTCAAAAGCTGCCCTCAAATCTGCCTGTATAAAATGGACAAATGACAGTTGTCAGAGGAGAAGACTTTCTGCTCAGTGTAAATGGCTTTAGACTGTATTAAACTTTAATGGCTTTGTCTTATAGCCAGGTAGTGTCTTATTACCTGAGAGAGGTTCAGGAGGTGTCATCGGTCTTGTATGACATTTTTTATTTTTATTTTTTTCCCCATAGTATGTCCTATAAATCACTGGTGCTGTGTTTTAGGTGTTTTCTAAATTCACATATTTGACCTTCTTAGTGAATTTCCAACATCACTGAATGTATTAGTTATAAAAAAATAAATCCTTTTAAATATATTATAAAATGTAAATGTTCTCAAAATACAGGTAGTGTAAGAAGAGGAATTCCAATGTGTTGATGCAAGATTGATCCCTACTGACTCTCTCAAATGAATTTTTATTTCAAAACCTTTTATTAAAAATCCATAATCTAATTTCAAATGTGCTTTACACAAATATAATTTCACCTCTCTTGTTGGTGCTCAGAGAAATAATTATGTTTCCCTTTTGTCCAAACTGACCATATCCATTTTAATTTTCAAATGTAATCATTCTACCCATGAAACCATTCATGAAATTGAGTGAAAAGCATAATTTCACATTCCAAATAGCAAAAGTTATTCAGTGTCTGCAATTTGTCTGTTAGAAGATTTTGTAACTTTTCTGCTCAGTAGTCTTAATTGTCAGTGACAGAGTTCACCATTCCTGTACTGTGTTTACAGGGAAACAGTTTTATCTCGTTGATATCAGCTCGCTGTTATAGCTGGTACAGCTGTATGAAGTTACTCCTAATGCAATAAACATTTCCGCCTGCTGCAAGTTTTATTTCCATTTATATTTATTTTACATTAAAAGCACTTAACTGGCTTTTATTGTGAAGCAGTTACAGGAAACACAATCTATTTGTCTTGCACTAACCGCGGCTGTTAATCTAAAATGCATCAACAGATGAACGGTCATTTTTTCTTTGACAGTGGATCAGTTTCAAATACTAAAGGGAGGATTGGAACAAGAATGAGCTGCCAGTGTGAACTGTTCGATTAAGAACACTGCAATATAACCTCTTCTGGTTATTGTGCCCTGTTGTATGGAAAATGACTTGCACAGTTTGCAACATGAAATTAGATCACAGCCAACTATTGAGTAACTTTTAAACAACGCAAGTTTGTTTGGCTGTTCTATAAAGAGACACCCCAGTTGGTCTTCTGTTGTATTTCACACAAAATAACTGCTTTGAGAGTGTTACTTTCCCCCAATTTCTGCAACCTGTTCAACCAGAACTGAAATCTTAAAGATTATAACTTGATGATGATTGTTTTTGTTCCACTCCTTTGTACAGTTCCCTCAAACCCTAAACCTCAAACATCTTATTTCAACTGTAAATATGGCAAATAATGGAAGCCAAACAACATCAAAATGCTGCATCTGTGTGACTTTGATCAGGGTTTAATACCTTGGCCTGACCTGGCTTTAATACATGCCTCGGGTGTCACCTAACCCTGCTCAGAATGCACACACACACACAAACACACACACAGATTGGAGGCTTGCTAAGGCCTTCAACAGAGAATGACCAAACTGGGTCAAAGCAATGGCAGGGATGCACAGGAGGGAATTCTGTAACTAAGAATAGATTGGCATCCAGCATTTGTTCTGTGCAGTGAAGCCGACATGCTTTGTCTTCCTTCCTCTGGTATGTAGGAATATAGGATTGATGGAATAAAAAAGCAAAGGAATGAAGGGGAAATATCAATTTAAAGACCAGAACTGAAACCCGAGTACCTTTCTCAAAGCTACACTGCAGTTGGTCAAGGTAGAAAGAATGGTGTAACAGTCAGTGACTCTGTTGTCATTGAACAGTGTAATTAATCTGGAATTTGTAGAATTAATAGGCCCTCCAGTCCATGCTCTGTGGATCAGGAGAAAGAGCTTTAAGCTTACTGTGGCAAAGAAAAGCATCACTCATTAAAAAAAACAAAACAAGAACTGCATGCATCTGTCATCACGTGTGTTGTGATTAAAAATGTTGTTCTCTGGCCTGGAAAATAGTCCATATTGAGAAGAAGGCATTCAATGAAAAATGTTTGAAAAGGTGTTAATACCAAAAAGACTGTAAACAAATGCACCACATACTTTTAAACACAAATAAAACAAAAAAAGGTACAGGGTTATATTGTCCCATTCTGTAATGAAAAATGTAATGACGTCAATGGTCCACTTGAGCAGTTAAACGTTATGTATGTTTTCAGATACCACTGGCACTGTATATATAAGTACCTCGAAACACTAACTTGCACTAACTTGCAGTTACTTGATTTATAATAAGTTTTAAAAATGTTGCTTGTTTTTGGTTTTAGGTAAATGAGAAGAGCAGTATGATTATCATCTCTGTATGTTCAATACACAGCTTAGCGCTGGAAGAAGGAGGGAACTCCTTGCCTAGACACATAAAAGGGGACCAACACTCTCTAAAGCTGTCCTATTTACACTTGTGCGTGTATTTAACTTGTTAAAGTTGAGCAACAACCACAGCTGGGCACAGTGACTGCACACAGCATCTCAGAAGTCCTGTAAAGCCAAAACAAAACTTTGGTGGACATATTGGTAACTAGTTTGCGAGCTAAAGGTAAATGATGACGTAAACACAGCAGTCTTGGAGTTGGGGGAAGACATATTGGTTTATAACTTTTAAACAATAACTTTTCATAATTTCCCCTCCCTCCAGTCTTTGTGCTAAGCTAAGCGTTACCGGGTTGGATGCATAGAGATAAAAGCTATTTTTCAAACAAGATTTTGGTCTCAAAAACAACAAATACACAAAACACAACACATTAATTATTTAAAAATTGATTAATCTCATCTCATCTAACTCTTAATACAGGAAATAATTCATCTAAATTGAACATCATCTTTACATACGCTGTTGTTCTCATATAGCAATAGATGTTTTATATTATTATGTAGTTAAGTATTTACATCTCCATTACTCATTTTTATTGGTATTTGTATGCAAAGTGTCATCATAATCAACAAATGTCAGAAAGTATGATAAAAAGAGTTGTAGCTTCATAGAGTTAACCGTGTAACTTTTATCATGAAGTAATAAGTTACTTACCTGACAATTAAGGCCATTCCTGAAGAGCAACAAAGGATCATATCACTGAAGTCCGGCTGTCAGAGTCGTTGGACCGAGCAGACAGACAGTGGTTACAGGGCTAATAGACAGAGATGGGTGATGAATGTGGTGTATCTGTGGTGGTGGTGGTGGTGGGGAAGGGGGTAAATGAGAGTCTGTCTGCTGTGGCAGTGTTTGAGAGACTGCCTTTAGCGGCACCGCTGTCATTTCATAACTCACAACATTGATCGGTCCTCTTTCTCAGCACAGGGAAAAACAAACAGTCCAGAGAAGATAAGAGACTGGGGGGCTGAAGGGAAGGAGGAGATTTGAGTTCCCCCCCAAGGCTAAATAAAGATTGTCACTCCAAGATCAATCACAGGTGATGGGCCTGGTAGCTTGATAGTGTTTAATGGCACGGACACACAAATACGGACATGAGAGTTGACTGTCAGAGGAGCTTTAACAAACTTTTGTTACACAACACTAGAGTCAGCATTAAGAACTGAGGCCTCAAAATTACCGTCAAAAATCACATATTGGTGACAAACCACCCTGTTTATGTCAGTATGGTCACAACGAGCAAACCAGTGACGGTTTTGGTTTTGGTAGTAGCAAATTTATTTTCAAAATGCGTGTAACTGTAACAATGTCGACAACATGACATCTATTAGATATATCCAGCAGCTATAATGTAGTTTATATTTCAGTTGTGTTTTCTAGGAAGTGTACACACTGCTGGAGTCCTGGCAGGCATCGTAGTTAATTGCTCTCCAGGAAAGCAGCTGTTGTGCTATGACTTCTTCTTCTGTCTATAGTGTGCATCCGGCCTGTACTATGGGCCTCACTTGACAAATTGACAAATGATGTGACACAACCAGTTTGTGTTTCTGTTAAGTGTGCGATGTTGATGCCGACCCCTCAGACTACAGTTCCTATTTTTATGGGGAGAAATCAAAAAAACGAAAACCCAAAGATCAGTTTCTACACCAGTAGGAAGACAACAAGGAAAAGATGTGAACCGGAGATAGGGTCATGGGCGGCAAAGGTTCACTGATGCACGTGTGGTCCGATCCAACAGACGAGCTACTGTAGCTCAATTTGCTGAAAAGGTTCATGCTGGTTCTGAACACACAGTTTGTTGGTATGGGGCTTGTAACATTATGACCACCAGGGTGCCCAGGTGGTCATAATGTTATAGCTGATCAGCTTAAGTCCCCTTGCCAAACAACTGAACTTAGGTATTGTGTGTAAAATTGCCTCAATTCTTCATTACAAAATAACTCATGAGGTGCATCGAACACAAAATGATGGTACAGAAAAATACGAAAGAAAGTAAATGTTGACTTTTCCTTCAGAGAAATGTGGTCTTTTACTGTGGATTCTGAACCCGTATCATATATAGTCTTCTTGATAACAGTTTGTGCACAGGGCCGAAGGCCAGTGTGCCTCAAGAGTGAGTGTACTGAGGCATGTGGTAACTCACCTTGAAGAAACTCTCCCAGAATGTCAAATTGGTCTTCAGCAACAGTGAAAGTAAAGTTTCATTAAAAAGTGAAAGGAACCCTGAACAAGAAAAGTGTCAAAGAGCCCTGTTTAACTTCTATGCTGTGGAAGACTTCTTTGTGCCCACATCTCTGATATTTTACCTTGAGGTGAACATGGTTTGCCTACCAAACAAGTATCACTGGCACACACATATACACACAAACACACAAAGTCCGGATCATTGTGTGCGGTTGAGGTGTGAAGTCAAATTAATGGCAAGCCCTTCCTCTTTAGCCTCATTATCAGTGCTGGGAGCCTCACCTGCCCAGGAAGAGGGTGGTAGTCATCAGTCATCCTGTCCTTCAGTCTGACTGACTGTCAGTCACACACACAAACACACACCCACAGAGACTCAGATGCAATAAAGTAGATACACTCGTCCACACACATACGGACACTCGCACACACAATGACAGTGCCACAGGTGTGTCCATGTTCTAATGAGGATTTATTGGCTGTACTTACTTACACAAGACCTTGAGGAAGTGATTTTCAGGCCAGCTGCTTGTGTAACAAAAAGTCTGATGCATCTAACCCATTCATTTGTAGTTATTTGGCAGGATTATGGTGCGGTGTTGTAGAACAGGGAATTTGATATGTACAGTATGAGGGTAATCAATTCATTTTTCACCAAAAATACCACGTCTCTTTTTGTTTTTTTTTATAGGAGCAAAGACAGATTTTCACCCAGATTTCATGTCTAGACAGGCCTTACTTAAATGCATTGTTTCCTTCTGCATAAACATACTAACCACAGTTTACAGTAAATTATGTCCTCATGCAGTTAGCACAGCTCAGAACATCTGGTTAGGTGAAAGACTTCAGCCATGTTGTAAAATTAGGAAGGCAATTCAAATGAGCTACTGATCATGCATTTGTAATAAATGAAAACATAAAGGTTAAAGCACATAGTTCTCGCTTTGTACATGCTATTGCTAAAATCCAAATTTTACCGGGGGAATGTATTATTAAGTTTTTTTAATCACAATTTCACCTCCACAGGCTTGTCCTTTTCAGTATTTAGTGATTTTAATTTTAAAAACAAATTTTCTTTAAAAGATGCAGGTTTGTTTAAACAGATTTTCAGACAAAGATAAATATGTTTCCTCATGCCAGAGAGCAATTTCTAAAGTATCTCTATTCCTTCACCAGTCATCTGTCTCTCAGAAGCACATTGGCCTATATTTTCATAAATGTGTCAATCCACAAGTCAAAGAGACGTGTCTCTACACCACTCGTCTGATTTTATGCGACTCTCTTTTTCCCCCTTCACACCCAGTGAAGCATAGCCATATGGCCATATAGCCAGCCATTTACTATGTGCAGAGTGGTATATAAAGACCCACAGTGCAATTGAATACAATAATATACACTGTATGTATCTGACATGCAATGTTGTATTTCTCTAATCTGGTCAAAGCAAGGGAAGGGACATCTGCTCTCTGGTTTTGATTAACACTGCTACATGCAGAAAATGAACTTGACAACCTGATGTATCCCTCAAACAGACATCCCCATAAACCCAAAACCATAATCCAGCATTGCTCAGTTGACATTGTTTTTGTGGAGAGAAATAGCCTCCTTGCTCCCTCAAAATGATGAATTTAATAACGGCCTGTGAATGCTTGGACAAGTACCTCGCAGAAACAAGTATATTAGGATTTTTATAGTGTATGTGTTAAATTCACAGCTATAACTTTTTTTATTTCACAAAGGCAAAGGCACCCAAAGGCAAACATTGTTTTACTTTTATGCTGCTGACTTAGACTTTGACCTTAAAACCAAATGATTTTCCATGTAAAGGTGCCTTTCCTAAAATCCAAACAGTAAATCCATGCGTTGGGAAATGATGTGTGCCTGTATTAAATATCAGATGATCTGCTTATGACATCTACTGCTGACAGCTACAGCTACCAACAGCCTGTAAAAACAAGAAGTTATGTTGTGTCAGTTATTTGTTTAGTAGTATTTAGTATTTATTATATTGAACAGAAAATAATCAAAGGGACAAAGGGAGTATTTTAATGCCTTATCTGGTGGAAAGTTTCCTTTCTGTTTCACTTCTGGCCGAACACCGTTTGCTGTGGCTGAAAATGTTTTAAACTGAGCAAACAATTTGTATAATGACTCAAATAATGAATATTTAAAGATGGAAACTGGACTAAAGATAATGGATACATGCATCATTTAAACCACATATTTTAACCTACATAGCAGCACACTAAAATAAATATGCCATTTTCTTTCAAATCTTTCATTTTTTTTAAAATAATTTCATACTTTAATTGAAATGTTTTACTGCCCATGGCAATTATCGCAACATCTTCTAAAAACGCGTGATGTAATGAAGAGCCGCTGCTTCTAATAACCTTGTAGCTATACTGCAAATTACTTTGCTGTTACACTATCTTTCCCCTCGGTCTTTCATTTGCATGCCTTTAAATGGAAATTAGGCTGATATTGGAACCTGCACAAGGTACACTCACCAAGCAGTAACGCACCAAAATCTATTACAAGGATGTATGTGATATGTTTATGCTAATTTGATGTCATCTGATCATAGACTAGTATAGAAGAGGCTTGTTGATGTAGAGGTGTTGCATTCAGTATTCAGTGAAGCATGGAAGTACCTCCAAACACACGCATCCAGAAAAACACACATTCATGCATGCACACCAGCTCCTTTTATTTTGCCATGGCTCTCCTGGGACTGGAAGTGATGATGATCTGCAGTAATTGAGAAAGACGTATGTTGAATGCAGAAGGAGAGAGGAGGTACTGGAGGGCGGAGGAAAGTGTAAACTGCTGATGCAGATTTTGTACCAAAATGCCTCTTGGTACCTTTAATTGACAGCCACTCAGTCTCTCAAGGGTTGATAGACACATGAAAACCTGTGACTTGTACCACTCCAATCCTTTTTTCCACTCTGCCTGCAGCAACTAAAGACAGGAAAACATTGCAGGAGTAATTATAAAAAGTAATCTCTGCTTGTTAAGAATAGATACCTGTTAAGTTAAAGGCAGTGTGCAACTCGATAAAAAAAAGCTGAAATTCTTGACATAAGTAATACAGCGCTAAAAGTGTATTTTGCCATTTTTATTTTGTGTGTGTGTGTGTGTATATTGGTGCATATGTAGATGTGTACGTGAGTGTGTGTGATAGCCCACTCAGGGGAATGTGTTTTATATGCTAATTTTGTTAATGTGTATAAGCTGCTCCAGCCCATTCTCATTAGGTTTTCATTAGTCTCTTTTATGGAAATGCACAGTGACTATACTGCAGAGCATCGCCTGCACCGGCCTGGCTGCCTGACAGTAAAGGGAGCTGTTTCCTCACACTAACACCTCGGCCCGTCTGTCTCACTGAGCACACAGACAGATAAATCGATTGGTAGAAATGGTATCAAAAAAGTTTGTACCTCAGTTTGGTGTTGAGATTTAATCTTGTTTTTCTTAACACAAATGAACAAAGATAAAGTGCAGTGAGATAAAAGAGAAAGTTAAGCAGCTGAAGTCTTTTTTTTTTTTCCTTTCTTGTTTTCAACAGCTACCACCTTTTTAAACCAGATTGATTACTCTACTTTATTGTTATTGATCAACCAACATGTCCGCAACAGCAGATACATAAAGATCCTTTAGTGATACAGAGCAGTAAAGCCACATAGGCCTTAACCCTTACAGGAATACTTCAGTATCTTGAAAATGACTCAGATTTTCCTTTTTTTTCTTTTTTACTGAGAGATCTGAAGATCAATATCAATTTCATCTCTGTGCGTTCAATACAGAGGCACTCCAGACATGTTAAGTCTAGTCTAGAAAATAAACTTAAAGCCAGAGGAAACAGCTAGCATAGCTTGTCTTCCAACAAACCCCAAATATGTACACATATGAAATGTTGCAGTTAGTTTTCAAATTGGAGCCGATTACCACCCAACAACAGGGTCCAGTGACTACACAGCATCCCACAAGTTCTGTACTGTACTGTGTTGATGTTGCTGCCTTTCCACAGTTTTGTAACAAACCCCTGTATTTTATAGCTGTATTTTGAATAGGGGATAGCTTGTTAGCTAAAACATCATAAATAAGAATGTTTTAAGTTGATTGCTTGTAGGTATATATTTTAGAGCTGCACAATTAATTGAAATATTATCGAATATATATAATATAATACAATAGGCCTAAGTGCTGTAGTACAGAGAGGCCCTGGCCTACAAATATTGTCCACCAGATGTGAGAAAACATCATGTTTGTTTGGTACAGCTGAAACAAATGTCATATCATCATGACTCTGTTATAGGGATTGGTTTTGAAATGAGTCTTCTCATTTACTTTTAGCATTTCAAACACACTGCAGACTGACCCAAGTGGGTGCTACAAATGTTGTCCAAAATGTCCAATAAAATTAACTTAAATCACAAACTTTGTTGCACAAAGATAAAATGTGAAGGGGATCATACATCCTTGCAATGTGCTGCATCTTTTAAAAAAAATCTTACATTATCATTGCATTTTACTTTAAAAAAATAAAATAATTATAATAATAAATCCTGAGACACGTTGGCTTGAGTTTGATGAAACTGTGGGCGATATGACGTTTAAGCACAGCGCTCTCATGATTAAAATATCAACACTGACTGGCCTGAAGGATGCCTTCATATCATTAAAAGTCCAACTTTGCAACACCTTCCTTGTTATACCGTACAGTATGTGCACACAGACATCTACTGTAGCTGCCTTTGCACTGATCATCTAAGATGTAACACTTACACTTACCCAAACTGCTACATCATCCAGTTTTAATAAAACCTTTAGGGACGACCTATTGTGCAGGATTACCAGGATCATTCAGGAGAGACGAGATGTTCATTGATGGATTGTTAGAGGGTGAAGTTCACTTGTTGTTTTTGGTAATTAACATTGCAGCTATATAAATTAGGGGGGTGTGGTACACACCACTGGGATGAGAGTGAAGGCAGCGGGGGGGCAGTAATCCTGGAGCATTGTTGACGATAAAAGTAAGGTGTGACTCTGCTTTCAGGCATCTCTCTCTCGCATATCCTCTTTCCTTCAAGTGAAGCAGTGTCCCGTGAAATTGGGATCTAAATTACGAGGCCGGTGTACTCTCTGTGAGGGGTTTTAAAAACGACCCGCTCGGCTGCTAAGGACATCGGCTGGACCACAACAGTCAGCAGCAGACGATCCACAGTTCCTGACTTTGGTTCGAGACCAGTCCACTGTCGGTGAACAGAGAGAATGTTTCCCTTTATCGCCTTGCAGAGGATGACTCGGGTCTATCAGCTTCATCGCTGTCATCATTATCAGCTCAGGCCCATGACAGAGATGGTGACGATTTTGGAGTTAGAGTTATAAATCAGGGCTGTTTCTCCTGTTTGTCTGTCGCTTGCTCTCGCCTCCTCTCTCCAATAAAAGGTTGTCTTTATTTGAATAATAAGGCTCTTATCTCAGTGAATTACTATTCTGCTGGCCACTGCATTCTCTCTCTATCACTCTGTCTCACTCTTCCGCTCTCCTCCTCTCCACTTTCTCTCCATCATACACCCCCCCCCTTTATCTTCCGTCCTGGCTCTCACCTCTCCTTGTCCCCCTTTTCCCTCCACAGAGAGATATATATTCTTAGACTATGCCATTTTGTCTTCTTACTTTTTCCATCATACTGATGAGTTCACACTACGAATGTCATCAGTTGTGTCGCTGTAGAGCTGTTTACATCTTGCTTGGATGGGTCCAGCTCTCCAATTGTGAGCCATTTCCTAAATATTCCATGATGTTAAAATTCCCAGAAGTACTAGTAAAGCTGAGAGGTCAGAAAAATCTGGCAGGTTGTAAACAAGCCAACAGGTAAATAAAAAAAACAAAGGGGGGTTTTAAACCAAACTGTCCGTTGTAAACATCCAGTAAACTTGATAGACCAACGTCCTGGCTAAACTCGGTGTAGTTGCGTGTCTGTGCAGTGGGGGATTATTAGCAACTTGCATTGGTTTTACTTCCAAATAAAGGGATGTTGATAATGTCTACAACCTCACTGTTTGTGTTTGTTGCCAAGAACCAATGATATGATCTATGAAAATCCAGCTTGTAATCATTTGTTTTCCCTTGAGCACTTCCTCTATTCTCTATACTGCACCTGTAAAGCTGTGCAATAATACAGAATAATGAGTATTGTCAGGTCATGGGTAAACTGAAGCTTAAGCATCAATGTGATTAAGTGTGAATGAGTGTCCGTATGATTGAAAAATACATGCTTTGGGTGCTTTTGGGATGATTTTTTATTTTTGTTTTTTCATTAGAACTTAATCATAAATCCTAACCAAGGCATGCAAGGCTTCATACATCTGCAGTGAACATGTGGACAAATTCATCATTGTGATGAGGGAAAGAAATGATCAGAAACCACATATCCAGATTGAAAACTGAAGGGGTTGTGCTTTCATTATTCCTTTCCTTGTGCTCTTGTTGCGATCTTAAAACACAGATCTGAAAGCATCAGCGGGTGTTTTTATGCCTGAAGGAGCCTGTCAGTGCTGTCACAGCTTTGAAAGGACTAATATGGGTCATCAGTTACACTAAAACGTGCATGTACTGATTTTGCTCCGCCTGTTTGTCCCAGATGGAGATATGCCCTCCCATATGTTGGAACCCGCCCAAATGTTGTGCGCACAAATACCATATTGAAGGGGCTAGCGTTACAGCTCAGGCTTATCCGATTGGTTGATCTGCTGGTTGGAGGGGTGGCTGGTAGAAAAAAACCATTTGTCAGCAGAATCTGCCACTCAGGTCAAAGCCAACAAGATGTGGACAAAACTCAATTTCAGCATTAATGGAATAATACCACGGTTAATGTGCCGGCTACTGGAGCAGAACACAAGGTCAACCCAGGGTCAAACCCCGGGATGCTGGGTGGCAGACCACGTGGGCATCTTGATTCACAGTCACGGTTAATTCAGATTTCCACCAGGGTGATGTTGAATTAAAAGATAATTGAATTGTCCAGCGGTTCTGTAATCTTCTCCTTGCATGTGTGTATTACCTGCCTTCGACTGTCAAAGATACCACGATTGCGTATGAATGACTGCTTTTGTCCTTTGCTCATTAAACTTGTTCCAGACGATACTGGGGCAATAATGTGTATTTTCTCTCTTTCTAGGGATACTTCTTGCTGTTTGAGTCCATGTTGGACTCTGTCCTCTACGCCAGAGACCTCTACCTGGCTGACACTGGATCAGGTAAGATCACATATTCTCCTCACCATCAAATTTAAGGTAGCACAAAGAATTGTTACATCAGAATGTGTTGCCAGTCATCAGAATTGGCTTTAGACTGCACAGAAAATAAATACTCTTCAGGCATTTAATTTCTCCGTAATCTAGTTTGTGAATTAATGCTTAATTGTAAGAGTGATGAAACGATACAATCAAAAATACAGCAGTAGGGGGGGCCTCAGTGTCGTTGCTCTGCTATGTTAACACTACAGTGACACAGACAGCCGAACGAACCTTCCCCCATTTGGGTTATGAAAATGTTTTATACAGTAAGTCAGGCTGCCTTTAGTGTGTTCTAAAAAAGGAAAAGGAAAAAGGTGTCTAACTTTAGTTATTAGCCCCAAAAAACAACTTGAAATAATATTTTTTGTGTGTTATTACTAAGTTTCCTTTGCATTGACTAGTTGGAGTGGGGCAGTGTGATACTGAGGTCAGATTTACTCTAAATTCCATCTGTCAGCAGGGAGAAATTGTTCATGTCAGCCCCCTGTGGTTATGACAAGTAACACGTGTGGAAATGATTGGAGTGGTTTTCCTGTGTTTCCCACTGGGTGTGTCAAATTATAAACATGTCAATACAGCAGCAAATATTGCAGTGCTTCCTACAATATGTACAGTCCAAGTTTGATACAATCAAATGCACATATGAAGAGTCAGATATTTATGAGGGATAATGGAATATTTTATTTTATATTATATAAGTTTTGTTGTATGTTTTTTTTTTTATACAACCTTTTAATCAGAACAATACTCAGAAGTGGGGTAACAAACTGATGGGGAGCAGTTCAATCAGTCACCTGTTTTTTAAACAGCATGTGTCCTGCGTGCATGGCTGGAACGGTGGGCGAAGAGGGGAGACTTGCACACAGTAGCTCAGTTTAATGTGTGTTTGACCTCATTTGCTGCTTGGAATTTTTTTTTTATCACAAATCTGTTTGACAATAGAAACTATATTCGGAGCTGTACAGTAACAGTAAATTCCAATTTTGGGATCCTAAAGTGTTGATCCTCACTTGGTTTTATGAAACGTGAATCACAGCTAATAATGAATCTGAAGCTACATATTTCCAATATCCACTGTAAATAAGTACATGTACATTAATCAATTTTATTGTTTACTGAACTAAAACATATTAATTAACTTTATTTCAAATAATATAACATGTGACCCGTGAAAGAATAAGACAAAACCAAAGACTGAAGCAAAAGATATAACATATTTTGAACAGGATTTTAAGGTATTGAAGTCAGTATGATGAAATACTATATAGACAATAGTTTGACACATATGTAAAGGCCATATTCTTTAGGGGTTTGCCGTGTGTGTGTGTGTGTGTGTGTGTGTGTGTGTGTGTGTGTGTCTCAGTCAGTCTCCTGGGTCATCCCATCCCTGCCACTGACCAGATTTAATGGCTTGTGCCAAATGTGACCCAACTAAGGGACGGTTCCACCACACTGCCTTTAGTGGCTCCTTGGGACATGAGGGAGAGGTCACACTCACACCCAGACACACACACACACACACACACACGCCCGCAAACATTGATGGACAGCCAGAAGGGCTTCACCTATAGAGACAGATCTGTTAGCGAGGGAGATTGGACAGGCGAAGGTGTGACCAGAGTGAGGCAGAAAGTGACAGGTCAGAGGACACCGTATGGTTCGCCATGAGCCTTTAACCCTGACGCTCCCAACACGGGCTGCCCTCACTGGATCTACTGCCTGCAGGAAGTAAAATGAAAATACTCAAAACCAGGAATAAAGTTTCTCTGTTGCTCATTTCATGGGGACTGTTTTTTTTTTTTTTTTTTTGTTCTCTACAGCATTAAACACTCACTACGTATTCTCAATACAAATTAATTGTCCCTCCAGGGTCCAAAAAGGGTTATTTTTGTTAATGTTATGTTGTACGAAAATCAGAAGTTTAGGTCAGTAAGAGATTCATAATCTTGCTAATTTGATAAATTCTATTTATTTCTCCATTTATTTTATTTCTTCCATGCCTAAGGTTAGTTGCCTGTGTCACTAATATGAATGCAGACTCCTCCATGTTGTTGTTTTTGTTCAGAGGTAAACATGCCCAAGGCAGTATTTATGTGCAGGTGTGCGAAGCAAATATTCCTGCATTTCAGCACATTCAGACTGGCCCTTAATGCAGTAATCAAAATAAAGGTTAACTTTTTAATTTATTGAATGTTGATCCTAACACAGTGGCCGTGTCACATTAGATTTAACTTCTGTTCTTAAGTTTATTTTCAGATTTTGAGGGTGTGTGTGTGCACACGGCTGTACTGAGTTATTAGTCCGGCCCTGCAGCACTGCAGCTGTATGTGTGTTTAAGGTACATTAGTAGAGAGTTACAGCGGCTCCCTCATTCTCCCCACTACATTAACCTCCCCTTCATCCTTAAATGTGTCCCTGCATGCCTGGCACAGCACAGCGTCCAGGGAAAAGGGATCTGTTTTGTCCCATGCCCCCTCCCACACCGTCTTTCCCTCTTTCACAGCCGACCAATGGGGGAGATGGAGAGAGCAAGAGAAGAAGGGGGGGGGGCATGACAAACGGGCTGTGAGCAGCGAGTCGAGAAGGACGCAGATGTCAAAGCCATGAATCTGGGGACGCCCATGTACCCCCCCCTTCTTGCTCTTCGTCTTTTTCCCTCTCCATCCGCACCACAGCACCCCCTCCTTTGCCTGTTTGTCTCTCTGTCTCAATTCCTCTTTCAGTTTGTCTCTCAGACGGGCCTGTCCCAATTCTGCCCAATCAGCAGCCCTCCCCCCTCCTCCCCCCTCCTCTCACCTGGCCCTCATAATTACTCACTCGGCTCAGTAATCAGAGTAAAATGAAGTGACAAATGCGTGTTTGCGTGTGTATGTGTGCTTAAATATGTGTGCGCACAGACATTAGTATGGTGACACTCACAGGGTCACAAGCAGGCTTCAGCTAATAATGAGAGGCCATGAGTTACCCATCACTGAGCTGTCACCATCCATTCACACATTTTATGGTCCGATGTGTCGAAGGTTATGTGAGACCAAGCACTAACACACGGCAGGCAAAATAAATAAAATGTGCTCAATGGTAAGGCGTATATTTGTATTGATAAAAAGTGGTTGTAAAGAAGTTTTTAGTCTGCTACTAATGGACAACAATGGCTGGAACCAGGTTGGTTTCACAGCACTTCCACCCCCTTTCTCCCCTTTTCTTCTTCCTGTAAAGCACTTTGTAACTTTGGTTACTGTGCTGTAGAGTGCTGTAGAAATAAAGTTTGTTTCTACGGCGGAAAAAAAACATTCACAGAAACTTCTCAAAGCACTCTTGTATCATAATCAGTGTCTCTCTTTATTATTAAAATGTTTTAAACATTTCACCAAAACTATAACCACAACTAAATATAGATACACTAACCCTATTTCAGTGCTTACACATTTTTCTTATGGCTGCCTGCTAACAGTTTACTATTTGTGCTGCTGCCAAGGACTTTCTGTAACTTTATGTCCCTATCTTGTGCCTGATTTCTTTACCTTATATTGCTTCACTTTCGAGTTCTGTAAATTGTATTTGTCGTTTTGCTTGCTGTCAGACTGGCGGCTGATGCTCGCTCTTTTTCTGCTGCTGTCTGCTAAAGCAGCCGCTAACTGCCCGCTAACTCTATCTGCTATCGCTACAGCTAACTGCTTGGTGTAGCTGTTGGTAACTATTATTTCTCTTGCTAATGGCTGCTGCAGATTAATGATTTAATGTTATATACCTATATGTAATATTATACCATCGGATATATCGTCATGTGTTTGTATCACAGGGAATAGTGTTATGGCCCAGCTATGTTCAGCCTGTTTACATTAGGGAGGTTCCCTTGCTCTATGAAGTTATCACAATACAATGTTCGGGTATGTTTGCTATAACAGTTTCTCAATTTCTCTGTCTGACTCTCCTGTTATGAACATCTCTAATTAGGACAAATTGTTATATTACCACTAGTGGCACTAAGCTGTATGTTAAAATATTAAGTTTGATATACTCTCACAAGTGTATTCTAAACTCTAGTTTTGGCCCTAGGCCTCTGTGTCGGCTAATGTTACTTCACAGTAGGGATACCAGTGGCTGCAAGCATCTCAGCTTTGGCTTAATCACCAAGCATATTAACCATACAAAGGAATCTATTCAGATGTGAAAACACAATAAAAAGACATTAAGGCTCACGTTTAATGCTCATTTTAAGACATGGGTAATGTTCATTCAATCGACAGTGTTATGTAATATGAAAGGCAAAAATAATCACTGCCTATGCTAGAAACACAGTTCCCCAGTGACTGGCCAACATCTTCCATCTTCTAAGAAAAATAGTTTTTCCAAGGCTGCAGGTTCAGTCAGCAAAAAAAAATAAAAAATCCGACCAAAATACAGCCAGGGTGATTTTCAGCAGCATTCATTTCTGATGGAGACACTGTCAGCTGTGAAACCATGTGTTTAACTGGCCACTGGCACAAGCTTCAAAACTTTCAAAATGATTCCAGGTCACATAATTCCCCAACAATTCAGAATGTATTCCACCTCAAGTAATGAATCTGTGTGAGGCTGGGATCATAATATTGTTTGCTGTGTTTTTTTTCCATATTCTTTACCACCAAAGCTTAGTTATCATTGCTAGGAAATAAGACAGAGAGAGAGCAAGTGCAGGCTGAGTAATTGTTGTTGCTTTTGTCTTTTGTGTCTGCTCAAAGAAGTAAATGAGGTGGCCAGTTGAGAGAAAATGGCTATGGTTATTTAAGGCTCAATAAAGAGATGCACACCTGCCTGGTTTTAAGAGTTGGTATATCTGTTTCACATAACAATGATATGTGGATGCAAGCAGTCTATTTCTGTGATTTGATCCACTTTTTGGTTTGTATCATAAACTATAAGGTCAAATGTAAGTGGACAGACGTTTACATATACTTTTTGTGTACTATTGGTCTGGATATGTGTTCATATAATTTCCTTTCAGATAATACTCCGCCTTCAACTTTGTAGCAACAGTTTGGGTGAAGGCCAGTTTGAACACGAGAAGTTAACGGTTCATAAAACCAGGTCCATTAAGAAATGGTTTTCCCAGTTCTGTATGGAAGAACTTCACCGGCCTGCACAAAGCCCTGACCTAAACCCCATCCATCACTTTTTGGATGAACTCACTGATGCTCTCGTGGCTGAATGGGAGCAAATCCAAGCAGCTAGGTTCCAGAGGATGTTACATTACAGTATATCTAGTGTACACAGTGTAAAATATCCAGAAGTATAAAAGTAGGACAAAATGGCCATCAACCCATATTTTGTGCACATGTGATGGATACAGTCATTACAGCAGCTTCATGAAATTGATGCAAAGCTCCACACCCACAAGATGTTAAGGCGTTCTCTGATTAAATTTGTTGGATGGTTTTCATGCCATTAAATTTGTTGATATTAAGCACGTCTCAGCACTGAGAATAGAAGTTTATGGGACCAGAATTCGCCCACCCTTTCCTTTAGTTATGATTAACGATCTTTTGTTTTGAGCAAAATAAATCCCTGAAGGGATTCACTCATCGCTGACCAGGTCGCCTTACTTGAGCACAATGAAACAGCATTTTGAGATGCAGTGACCTCCAAAAATATGGACTTTGTTTGGTGCTCTCTTTTGAAAGTGTAGTGCACTGTTTAACTGTTAGAGGTTTTTTAAGTGCATTGTCAATTGACCTGATAGAACTGGTAGTAGAACCCAAATGCTTACAGACCACAGTCAGATGCAGAGTGGGCAAAATAACGGAGAAACTACACAGCTCACATCTACAGAAAAAAGCAACATAGACAGAAACTGTAATATCTACAAGAATCACCTGATGTGACAAAAGTGACAGCATTTTCCAGCCAGGAGTCCAGCTCCTACCACCTCTGGATGAAGCTTTGGTGCTGGTTGTGGATTTTTGCAGAAAAAAATCTCTTTTTTATGGCTATGTGACAGGGTTCTTCCTCTGGCTGTAGGCCAGCAAGTCTAATTCCTCCCTCTGTCTGCCTCCACTTTTTCATGTTCTCGTCTGGTTTCTCTTTTTAATGGTGAAATCAGACCTTTTCATCACATTACTAGCATAATAAAGCAAACCAGACCAGATCAGCCAGAGAATGGTAAAACAGCAGCTGCATAAAGCAAATTAGACAAAATGTTTTACGTCAAACATCTGGTAACTTCTTGCTTGGGCTACAGCAATGCTTATGTAATTATTGATGAGGCTATGGCCCCATCTTGGTCCATCCTAGAGCGACCTATGATAATTCCTGTCACTGACCAGGATGGTCATTGGTGTTGGAGATGAATGCCCCCCTGACTCCTTGGCGACGACCTTTGACCGCCTCCCAGTCGATGCTGCGACCGGTTTTGTGCTGCTGTTCACAGACTGCTGATATTGAATGTCCAGACTTGAGGCTGACTTGTAATGACTGCAATAATAATATTGTGGTATGTATAATTTCCCTTACTTATGAACGGTCATTGACTTTCTTTGTTCTTCTCTTTTCTCCACAGTCTATCCAGACCTTTGTAACATCAGTCTGGCAGCAGTTGGAGACCCACAAAGGCACCAAGACCGTATTGCATTCTGGGATGATGTGTATGGCTTTAATATGGCATGCATGAAGAAGGCTGTGGTGCCTGAAGCTATGGTGGAAGTAGTGAAAGCAGACACACTCATCTCTGAACCTACAGTCATACAGGTAAACATGTTTATGTATTGCAGCGTTCAACCTACAGTGCTTTGGAAGTCCAAAAGTAATATTTTTTAAAGATTCCAGATGTGAATGTACAGTAGGAGATGAAATATCCACCAGAAATAAATATGGTGTTTTCCAGCAAGTAAAATTACTAGTTCCAATGTGTTTTCTGCTTACAAATCATAGACATTCAATCTGTATCCATCCTTCATTTGAAGATGATTGTGACAGTTCACAATGCACCTGGGTTTGCATAGCACTTGTTGCTCAAAGATGACACGCAGTCTGTCATTATTATAAACAAATAAACAAGTATTCAGTCTTTTTGACAGAGGTAACTAAACTTTCAGTGCAGACCCTTCAGTTTCCGGTTTTTCTGTAGCAGTGTTCAGAGTCGATTCTCACTTTTGTCATCTGTGGATGACACCTACTACCCAATATAGGATACTTAACACCTGTATCAGCTAGATGTATTGGCAAACCAATATGTCAGCCTGATCCTAATGTACAACAATCTTGGAAGCTACAAATAGGAGAAATAGAGTTTGCGGGGCCCAAGCTGTTAGGATATAGACAGAGAATGAGAGCAGGAGTTAGCTGTGGAGAGAGAGATAGGGCCCTGAAGGTAGTGTGTGTGTGTGTGTGTGTGTGTGTGTGTGTGTGTGTGTGTGTGTGTGTGTGTGTGTGTGTGTGTGTGTGTGTGTGTGTGTGTGTGTGTGTGTGTGTGTGTGTGTGTGTGTGTGTGTGTGTGTGTGTGTGTGTGTGTGTGTGTGTGTGTGTGTGTGTGCTGATGCTGTAGCGTTGGGTGATTGATCTGTCTAATCCTTGTTTAAGTTCCTCTTAAGGAAACTTCATTACTCTCAGCCCCCTGTGGATAGAGCGGTTTTCACTGGGCTGATGGGAGAGCACACACATTACACAGAGATAAAACAAACACACACACACAGTCCAACATTTAAGAACACAGATACCTCTTCTGAATCTTTCTGCGTATGAATGCTTCCCCCCCGTCTCTCATACCATCGTGGGTTTCTTCGCCAGTTGGTCTGTTTGCTAAGTAGCATGTCCTCCACCCATCTGTGGATGTGATGAATGAGGGGAGAGCTTGATATAATGGAATTTGAATCTTCTAATCGATAGTTTCTCCCCTCCAGTGACAAATAGACAGCCCCTCTGCCCAAATTACATGGACTCTCATCTATTGCCTCCCGTTGATACGATCCAATAACATTCCATTAAGGCTGGCTGCTATTCCGTAAAATTGAGAGCCCATTCATGGAATTATAAATTCCTGCAAAACAAATGAGTTTTGTTTTTTTTTCTCAGTGAGAACAGATGGGAATGTTAAACTTGCAACAGTTTGAAGCTGCTTTAAAATCTGCCTTTATATCATGTGTTTAATGTCCAGAGTCATAATTCTAGCAGTTTTGAAATAGGGCTGCACCATTAATCAAAATATTATTGAAATCGCAATATGGCCAAGTGCAATGTCCAAATCACAGAAGCTGCAATTTTTTGATAAAGGTCAAGTGTGTGACAAAACAGCATTATAAGGAAGTGCTGTAGTGCTGCAGAGATAACCTCTCCTATAAATCTTGTTCTTTAGATGTAAGACAACAGGCAACATTAATAGTTTTTTTTCAGTGAAATTGAAATTAATAGATGGGTTTTCCATTGTTAGCTGCAAGAACAACTGCTACAGATTATCTGTAGATACTCTTTTATTACAGCAGTGTTGTTGCTATAGCAGAATTTTGCTTTCTGTGACCAGCTTGCTGGTAACCAATTTAGCCAAATAGTTGTCTGGAGCCAATGGTAATCAGATGCAATATTCCAAGTAACGTAAATGCTGGGGTAGCTTTTGTGTATTTTTCCTTTTTTTGTTTTTCTCTTGTAGATTTAATGTTGATCTTTGTCCGGTGATACTTTGTTCATCTTAGCATGAAGCACAATGTAAGCAATTTGACAGCTTGTTTATACTTTTGAATGTAGTTTCCTTGTTAGTCTGCTACACCTTTGGTCTAATTAATGTTTATGGAATCTCATCGTCTTCTGATTTGCAGCAACAATCATTGAACTCGTTGACCATTTTCACAATTGCGTCCAGTAAAAGTCAATCAGAGGCAATCCTCATCAGTTCTGTCAGTTAGAATAATGTTGTAGTTGCTGAGATTTTGAAACATGGTCATAAAATTAAAAACAACAGACATACTGGTTGAGAAAAAAAGGTTAGCCAGACTTATTTGGAAGAGGCTTACCTTTTAGCATCCATCTCAATTTACTGACCGTCTTCCTGGCCAGACTTTGACCTACTGTGCCTGATGTAGTTTTGCACACTCAGCGTTTTCCTGTGCATTGAGGAGTTATTAGGGACATTACAGGTGCACTGACTGTGGACTTCAAACTGTACGATCCTCTGACCACTTGGGTTTTCCTGCTGGACCTATTTTTAGCAATGTTATCATAACTGATAGAACCACTGGTCCAGAACGCAGAAAATAAAACCCAAGTTGTAATAAACCTGTCCTGTAAGACTGATAAAATATTTCAGTGGCAGCTGTTTAGTATCCTGAAAGGAGATATTATGTTTAACTGTGAGACATTTGATCCAGAATGATTAGAATTCCTGTAATAGATTGAAAACAAAATGTAATTTCTGAACTGAACAGTGGGCTGTTTTCAAAATGCAATGTATGCAAACAAAGAGGTCAGAACTAGCACTGCAGATCCTGCTCTCTGTGAGTCAGTAGGTCCAAATGCAAAACAAAGAGCAACAAATAGCTCCTCAGATTCCCTCTAGACCGACTACATGTTTGTTTATTGATTTGTTTTTTTTGTATGGCTTGACCACAGTTCATATTGTCTTTGTCTTTGTCTTAAGTTGTGCATCCTCTGATATGTGTGTTTTTGACTTTCAACAGACCATTGACTGTAACAAGGTGTGTCTGTCGGAGTTGGAGTTTGCATCAGAGTTCTGCTTGAAGATAACAAATTCCACAGACTGCACAGTAAGTACACACATATAGAAACACAACCCACTCCACGGTGTAAAGTTGATTAAGTTTGAGTTTTATTGTCAACATTATCTTAAAATTAGATTATTTGAATGATCTGGTCTGATAGCATTTAATGCCACTGCAGTAACCAAGTTGTGTTAATAAGAAATATTTGATGGGATTGTCGAACTTTATGTTGCTGACATCAAAAATGCAACAACAACAAAAAAAAGCATTTTGAAGAAAAAACAAAGTTCACACATCCACCATTACCATTACCTGTCATTTGTCAGATATGGTGCGAAAGGATCGAGGCAGTACAAACAGCAGAGACATCAGTCAGCTCCTGTTGATGGATTATGTTTCTGTATTTAAGAGGATGTCTGTCAGTTGGATATTTATTAGAGTTTCAAATCGAATCAGAGCAGTGACGCTAATGTGACTTTGAATTACATGTCATACAACATAGTGAATGTTCACAGCCTGCTTGCCCTGTCATTCTCTCAAATGGCAAAACACACTCGCCAACACAATCACAACCCACCTCTGGACCCTGAAAGAGTTGCAGCGTTAAAGATGCCGGTAGTTACCTGTCCTGGTCATATATCCCGTGGACCAAAGCTGAACTCTTGTCTACTTGTACAAACTTGTCTCACGTTTCAGTGTCCTGTAAATTTAATTATTTTGTGAGATAGGTCATTTTAGGGTAGTTTAGATTGTTTCTGATGGCAAGGCTCAAATCTTTCAAATGTTTAGAAACACACTCATTAGAAAGCAAAATGAATAGTTTTCTTCTAGATATATGTACTTTCCTGCGTTCCTTTGAGCAAGACACATAAAGCTCCTTTTACACTTGAACAGTGTTAAAACAGTTTTTGATCAGAATCAGAATTAGGCCAGGTACGTAAACACATACAAAGAATTTGACTCCAGTTTTATCTGGCTCTCAATGTACAAACACAGACTAATAGCATAAATAAACATTTCAACAAAATAGACATAAACGTATATGTACAGTTATACATATATATATATATATATATATATATATATATATATACACAACAACAACAACAACTGTGAATGTTCACCTTGGCCTACTTTGTCCATGTTCAATGCAAACCTTCACTTTCTGACACAAAGTGTAAATAATAAATATATGAATATTGTATGATGAATATATTGTGTTGCCTGATAATGTACGACACACCCATTTAGTGTTTTGGTGGTGCAATAGTCAGCGACAATACCTTTTCATTTAGGTTTGAAAATATATATATTGGATCAGTTTGTGAACAGATTAATTAAAATTTCAAAGATAATTCAACCATATTAACGGGCAACACCTCCACCATATTCATGTATCTTTGTCCAGAAATATTTATTTTCAGCACTTAAAATAAACACTAAATAACCAATTTTTTAATAAAAGTCATAATTAATGATACCCATGTTAGACATCACGTGACTCATCTGAAACCTGGCTCAACCTTTGAGTTGTGGGTTGTAGGTCAGCTTGACCAACGACCACAACACAAACCTGAAGTGTGTGTCCTCAGTGAGGGTCAGCTACAGGCACCAGAGCATGGAGAATGGTTTATGATTCTATTTGGTGAGGTGCTGGCAGTCACCATCAACCCCCCAGCCACTTCCCCTGAACTTCCCCCAGTGTCTGAGCTCCATCTCTCTCTCCGTGGTACCAGCAGCGACCTGCCGACTACAGAACAGCGTCACTACTGCAGGCTCTGACGCTCTGTACTGTGAGAAGTAATCTGTCTGTAAAAAAAAAGCTCATTGTGTTGGAGCAGCTTGGTGTTGTGCTGCAGTGTTACTGCACTGTCTGGTGTATTGGTTTAATGGATAATCAATAAGTGGTTATTATCTGGCCTGTGCTCCCTGGGTAAGGCCAGTGAATTTAATGGGATTTGTAAACATCCTCTCATTTTTCCTGTCTTTTTCTGCTCTATAATTGAAAACATCCAGTTTTTCTTGGATGTAAGTTCAGTCATGTTAGAGGGTCAGCTGGAGAAAAACAGATGGTGGGATCATTCAAAGGTATAATTTTACAGTTCATTTTTGTTTTGTTAGGTTTTTAGGTGCACGACTACCTTTCCCTCTGCTTTCTTACAGTTATTTCAGGCGTCAGATCATCCTTGGTTGGTGTGCTGATACACCATGCATACATACAGTATGTGTCTTGTATCTCATGTATAAGATTTATCATTCAGTCATGCTATCAGACTCGTACTGGCTTTTATAATGCAGGTACTCTGTGTACTGTAGAATTTATCGCTGGTACATGTTGTAGATACTCGCCTCCTTGCAGTCCAGCCTGCTTGTCCCGGGATTTACAGATGGATTATTGACCTGCAGGAGTAGGGTGGTGTTGCGATAGAGATGCTGATCTGAAGTCAGTATTGGCTGCGGCTCCTTAGTACTAGTTAAGGTTAGGATGTGTGAAGGGTAAACCGCTCCTGGACCAGTGCTCGGGGAACGGTGAGGGAGAGCTGCCGTGCTTCCTGTCCTGTGATGGAGCGCCTGCTTTTGTTCTCCTGTCGACAGTCCATTCATCAGCTCAGCCTGCCTAACCTTGCATTAAATGAACAGCACAACCCCTGCGTCTGCGCCGTTCACGCACAAGACAAATCCTCTCACTCTTGCTTTTTTTTTTTTTATCACTCCTTTGCTTGCCTCCCTTTTACATCTCACACGCTCTGCGCCGTGTGTACATCGTGTCTGCCTTTGCAAACTGTGAAGCCATATATAATATATATGGGCTGAAACTTTTATTAGAACTTGGTTCGGAAATGCTCTGAGGGTATCTATTTCCTCTCCTTTTTTTGTTTTAGCACCTACATCTCCATGATACATTACCTGAACTGTAGAACAGCAACCAAAATGCCTCTCATCCCCTCCTAAAGGCTGAAAATGATGTATGCTGATGGTGAAGCAGGGGAGAATAAGTTTCTGTCTGTAATTAATTTAACGGTGCTGTCTCACCGCTGCTGACGTAGCTACTGTAGCGCTACAGAGAAAAATGTCTCTGCAATCCATCTCTGAACTGCTTTCCATCAAATTTAAATTGTGGGTGGGGGGGAATGGCCTTCCGGACTGACAGGGCAGGCGCTCGTCAACTTCAAGGACGATTTTCATCACATTAAGAAGGGAATTGTTAATGGAAAAATCCACTCTTTAGCTCTCACTAGTGTATCAGTACATGGCATTCATAGCTGCGGTATCAGCTGGCTGTCAGCAAGAATTGTGTTAGCAGACTATTTCTAAATGAATATCAAGGAAGTGAAATATGTCAACATAAGGCTGTGTGGGGCTCTGATTTTACAGATCAAAATCTGTTTACAGGTCTTGGGGAGTACTACTGCACATGTACTTTTATTTACTGGGTTATATTTAATGGTGGTGCAGATTTGTTTAAAAATTTGTTTTTCCTTTTTAAAGAACATTGTAACATTGAAACTTGAAACTACATAAAATGTATTATTACAAAATAAAATCTGATTAAAAAAAGACTACAATTAAAAAAATAAATAAAAAGAACTTTGTGTGTGTAGTCAGAAAGAAGTGACGTTATCACACCTGTAGCCCGCCCTTCATCTTTGCTTGAGTGCACCCTAATCTTTGACCAAACTGATATCTCTTGATGCCTTTTTTTAAATGTTAGTTGCGAGTTATTAGTTGCAATATTATTTAAAAGCAGTGCAAACTCAGCGGAGTACTCTTTTAATTGTCATTTCCAAGTACTACATTTTTATCAACAGAGGAGTCTGAGGATTTTCACGAATATATTGTTGAAGGATTTAGGAGCCAGCCTCTGGTGGAAACGTAATTAACTGCAGCTTAAGAGACCAGTCAAAGAGATCCATCACAGAAGGGATATAGGCAAACAAACACAGCAGCAATTCGACCACAAGATATGTTTCTTTTGAACAAGGGGTGAATTTTTCTCTAATAAAAAAACTCTTTTGTTATCACCCTCTCATCCAACATGAGCCAGATACATCAGTTGAGGGTTGTCTAAAGGCGTTGTGAGCATTCACTGAGAGGGACAGTGGTTAACATGAACTTAATTACCATAATAATCATCAAAGGTACCCCCTGGAAGCAGTGAACAACCCAGATTATTGATACAGTATCACAGTATAGACACATATGAGGGTGAGCTTGCTCTTCTCTAGTTTTTTAAAATCGAAATGAATGTATTGATCATAACATTTAACATTGCCAGAACCTGGTGGAAGAGAGGTGCTTGAAGGCTACGCGAGACCACGATTCCCAGGTAGGAAGTGGGAGAAAACTATGACGTCAGAGAAAACAAGAAACGAAAGAAACAAACACTTGAATTTAAGCATACCAAATAAATATATTGATTAAACTAAACTGGATCTAACATAACGTAATTATTGGATGGTAACCCAACCAAAAATGAAAACATCTGCAACAGGAATCTGTTTATTTTCAGTAACACTCAAAGGCATGCTTTTCATATGATTGATGATGAGAGTTTTCCAAATCTTTACAACCGAAACAGTGACTGTAACCAATAGTCATAATATAAAGAACATGCTGCCTCTCTGCCATCACCTACCTTGAACTTAACTGTGTTCAGGTTTTTTTTCTTTTTTTTTTTTTTTATTCCTTGAGATCCTTGAGATTACCTGAACAAAGCTCAGCTACCCACAGTCCGTTTGGCACAGCGTGAATCTGGACCTTCTCTTAACGGTTACAGCACAGTTGTTTGTGTGTTTATCTCTGAGAGGCATCATGAGCATGAGGAACGCTGGCTGGAGGTGCGCCGCAGCCAAGGCTGACTCGTGCTCCACCTCACTGGAGTGGCAGCAGTCGGGTAGGCTGAGAGGAGAGATGGGGGGGAGGGGGGAGATTCACACCAACCCGCCTGTGAGGTGGTCGTGCTTGAAGCCTCCACGCCTGGATAAACCCCATCAAAAGCGCATTAGCTCTCACTTCTCCCGCCCCCTCCCTCCCTCCCCTTCAGCGACCCTCCCATCCCTCCCCTCAACCCCCACTCCCTGCGTCCCCCCCACCGTTGTATAATAGTATCTGGCCGGGCCACGCGGCTCGCTGACACACAGCCGGGCGAAAGGGGAGCGATGATGAATTGCTCCCTGTTGGTGTTATCCATGATGATAATTATTAATTTTCCCCCTGCTCTTCCCGGAGAATGGGGGCCGGAGAGCTGCAGTGTTGCAGAGCCTCCTCCGTGGGCCGTCATGGAGCCCACTATCATCACTTATCACAGACAGAGCCGGGGCCCAAGGCTAAACGCTGATGAAAATGAAAAGCACTCATTCTGATTTGTCCTGTTTTTGGGTGTGTGGGTGTACTATGTGGCTCGATGGTTTTAAGTTTACCCTTTCATTTCCTTGCCCTTTCTTCTCTCTCTGTCTGTATCTATTGCATCCTCAACCCTCCCTCTCTTCACACCCCCTTGTGCTGGAATACAGAGGCTTTAATCTGGCAGGGATTAAAAAAGTTCTTAGATACAACATAATGGCAGGGAGTTTAATTAACATGATTAAATGGAACACAAATCTCACACATCACAAGTCTGTGAGGGTATATTTATTTTGATTTAAGCACAAGATCAATATTTAATCAATATTTTTGCCATTAAGATTAAATCAAATGACCACTTTGTGTGAGGTTGCTCAAAACTCTGCATCTCTTGAGATTTTTAGTCTCTTTAAGCTCATTGTTTTGGTTATACAGCACATTTACTTTTTTACTTTACACATTCTGGTCAGATTCATCACTCCTCTACGTCATTTCCAGTAAACAGGCAGCTGTTATCAGCAAACAAGCTCTAATAAGCCACTGTCCACTGCCTGCTCAGCTCTAAACAGCAGACAAAGTTAGCAAATACCTGGTGGACAAAGTGGAATATTTAGCAGCGCAAGGGCTTGATAATCTTAGGAGTTACAAAAGACTAAACCAGGGCTGAAAGTAAGGTTCAATAGTGGACAGATACATGACTCTAAATGCTAATGTTGCTCTGTGTCTGATGGATGTGTATATAGACAACTGTTTGCTAACATATAAACTGTGATATGTTGAAGGGTGTGTATCTATCATCTTATTTGGATTATATTTTAAAGGTGTTATAATTCTTATAAGTGAAGATCTTCAGATGAACGGGAACAAAAAACCCTTTTTTTACTGTTGAATAACCTGCCTGCGTCCAGACCTTTGAATCTACCCACTCCACCGATCTGACTGATTCTGGTCTGGCATCATGACATGAAACAGCATTTGCTCTGTTGAAAAAGTATCGATCCAACGAGCGCAGCGGGGGTACTAACAATTAGCCAATCATCACTACAGGCAGGGCTAACGCCGCTGTCAAGCTGTTGTCAAGTGTTGTCAAGCTGTGCGCTGGAACCAAGGAGGAGTCATAATTACAATGACGACCGCTATAGACAAGATAGACATTGCTATTGAGGCTGTTCATAGACAGTTCTCAATGTGGCCCAACATCGTCGATCGTCGTTTTTTACTGTTAAAACCCCAGTAAAACCAGTATGTTGGCATGGCTACGCATTGTGTTGACTTAAAATGACGTTAGATTCATACGGATACTTTGGTCCGTAGTGGTCGGTTAGGGAGGATCGATTCCCTCTCCTACACGGAAAGTGGTTAGAGTAGAGGCAATGTCAGACTGAAATGGAAATGGAGTCTAACTAGTTTCCACTTCTGTCTGATATCAGGTTGAAGTTGAATAACAGTTTTCAGCCCTCCTGTGAAAGTTTGAATCTTGCCAAACCTTTTTATTGGGTGTCGTAAAAGTTATCATTAAGTTCCCTCAAAGGGCCCCAAGGAGTTTGATGAACTCTCTCTTCCCTCACCCCAGTTTAAATCACAAAGCATAAAGAGCCTGTGATCAGCTGGGCTTGGTACAGTCCATATCAGGTGTGAGTCATCAAGGTCTTTATTGCTTATCTTAACACTTTCACATCTTTTGTGTTTCATGGATGAGGCAGTTAGTCTCTTTTTCTTTTCTTTCAAATGGGATTTTAATGGGGCAGCCAGGCGCCGAGCTTCTCTGCTGGTTTTTTTGGTATTTGCAAGTTTCACTCTGTGGCCTAAATTTTAATTGCCCGTCTCGCTGCAGTGTGAAAGTTGCACAACGCAGAAGTGACAATCAATCTCGCTTACGAGGCGTTGTCATCAGCGAGGCGCGATGAGGATGATCTCTGCCTCTCCGACTGAGAGAGGTGAATCTGCTCTGCCTGACGAGTAATTATGGCTAATTTCCTAATTACCTCAGCACCGAGCGTCTCTGTAGCGTTCATTAAAAGCCATAATTGCATTGGGTTGACATGCTCTTTTATCCACTTTGGGTTCTTTTCTGGCGGTTTAGCTGTGAGCTAGTGGTGCCGCCCCTGCCTGTCTGAGTCGATAAAGGTTGATTGAAGCCTCGGTGCGGGCTGCGTGTTGAACACAACTTCTGACGGCATCGTGATTTCCAGGTCTGCATGTGTGTACTGTATATGAGTGCATAATGGATGAAAGATCTTTCTTAGCCGGTTTTACTTGCAACAATTATTTAAATACAATTTGGGTGACTTTTATAGACGCTGTGAACAGATGGTGCTGTATTTTGCTTCTCCAAGTGATGCAAACCAATAAAACCCTGTAAAAAAAAGAAACCTCCTCCCCAGCTTTTACATTATGTTACAGCCACTCTCTCTCTCATGCTTCTTCCCTCCCTTCTTTCTGTTTTTCTGTCTTTACCTCTCTCTTTCCTCCTTTCCTCTCTTCCTCTTTCTCTCTCTTGCATTGATTCAGCTCTTCTTTGTCTCAGAGAGCTGGCCTCCAAGTTGTCAGCTGCGTCAGGATTAAAAGCTATTAGTTCTGCATCATTG
Organism: Dicentrarchus labrax; assembly: GCF_905237075.1. Lineage (NCBI taxonomy): Eukaryota > Metazoa > Chordata > Actinopteri > Moronidae > Dicentrarchus > Dicentrarchus labrax. The sequence goes on from NW_026136719.1 coordinate 6,494,183, forward strand.
CCACTACAAGTGCGCGCCTGAGATTGATAGAGTGCCTCTCTTCCTCCAGTGGGGGGAGAAATGGGAGGAAAACAAGCCTGGGGGGTGGTTTTTACCTCACATATCTGACAACGGTCACCTACAGGCACTGTGGCCCTGGACTTTCCCTCAGTTTGTTTTAGATGTGCGAATTGGTTTTCACTCAATCGTGTTTATAGCTCTGTAAATCCTTCCCACACAGACAGAATATTTTTAAAGAAAATCTACATTTCCATGAAGGCTTTTAGTGAATTGAAAATCTAATCCGAAGGGAAAGAAGTCATTTCTAGTCACATCTAAGACCTAAAAAAAGGCTTTAATGAAGCTTCCGACTGGCTAGGTTATTCTGCTTTGGTCTTATCAACATAATAATGGACTCACTGAGAGCAGAGATTTGTCAGTTGTCTAATTTCCTTTCCCTTGTTAGGCACTAATCAGATGAACACACACTCATATCCAGTTGGACCAAAACCACATTAGTGTTTATTTTCCTGAACAGATTCCTCCTCAGTGTTTTCACATTGCAGCAACACTGTCACCAAAATAGCCACCTTTGCTAATTTCATATACCAAGCTGTTTTTTTTTTTTAATGTCAGCAAAATTGACTCGATGTTGTTGGCGGCTGCACCATAATTTATTTCTTTTGTCCAGTGACAAGTCTCCCAGATGAGGTGAGAGGGAGCACATGGGAGCTGTTGTTGACTCAGCCTAAATGAGAAACCAAGTTGGTTTCGAGAGGAAGGTAGAGGTGAAGGAAGTGTTCTCAGAGTAATATCAATACTCACACTATCTGTAACAGGGGTGGCCCGTACAGTCCTCCAGACCACACACACACCCACACACAGACACATACAACAATGACATGGTAAGCATAGCAAGGACAATAATCTGAATTCCTATGTCTCCTTTAAGGTAACGCTATCAATAAGAAGTACTGTGAAGATAACTGTAAATATTTGAACAGTAAATTTTGTTCCCAGTTTGTTTTTACTGCCTTTCTCCTAAACACAGCAGCTCGTTTAGCTTATTTTGCTCATTAAAACCTTGAGACTTGCCTCCTGCCTCTCTCAGCTGGGCCTGTCAGAGTTGCAGTGTAGTCAAACAAATCCAGGGGTTTATTGTACTGTCACATTCTAACACGCCCCTCATATTTCATTGCAGGCAATTGTCGGCTACTTTGACATTTTCTTTGACAAAGGCTGCAGCAACAAGGTAAGCAGCAGTGGCAACAGCCAAACCATTTAACGGAAACTCAATTATGTTCACGCTTTAGCGTGTTCCTCCTCCCTGAGGCGTTCGTTGGCAATCGACGGGCGTCCTAGCCGACTGCTGATATAAGCACTTACCCAGCAGAGCCGGCCAGTTGGAACAGCCGATGCCAAGCTCTGTGAGCAACATAGAAACATGCACTTCCTATTGTACCTGAAACTCAAACCGCATGCTACGGATAGTCCAGTAAATTTCCATCTCCACTGGGAGCCAAGGCTGGAACAATGTAACATGGGATTATCTGTTTGCTTCATAAATACAGTGCAGTTGTATTTATAATACAGCCTAAGTTATCAATGATTTTGACACACAGAACTGTAAGAGTGTATTGACTGTAACACAGAAACCATGACATAAAATATTCTTTGTATTTGTGCAGCTTTATTTTAATCTTTATTTTAATTTTAATAAACAAGACTCCTTCAGGACCTCCAGTTAGTTTTCCTTGTGTTTGAGAATGTAGAAATTATGCTAAGATTTATTACTCTCTGCTGTTTTCCGCTAAAATGAAAGCTCACTGATTTCTTTTTAAGTAGTAAAGTGGTTTAAACTTATTTATAAACAGATTTTCCTGTCCTTAAGTATCCAAATATCTTTTGTTTTTGCAAAATATTACAACATGACAAAGTGCTCTGAGCTCTAGAGAGAATTAACAGCACTGGTTTTTCATGTCTTTTTTTCTTTTCACGTATTATCACGCCAGGTGATGTTCTCCACGGGTCCTCAGGTCACAAAGACGCACTGGAATCAGACTGTCTTCCTACTGGACAGGCCTGTCTCTGTCCAAGCAGGTCAGTAGCCACACAGACCACAACATAGCGAGGAAACACTCTGCAACACTTTAGTTTTTGTATTTACATGAACAGTAAGATTTTGTACTTTTGTCAGCTGTCATTTACATATTCTTTTGCCAACAAGAGTTTACACATGTGGTTAAGTTCAGTTTTGTTTTATTTAGGTTTGTGTTGTATGTGTAGATTTTCTTCCACAATTTCACTTTCCTCCCGTGGACCTCGGCGGTGCGTCAGAGCGGGCTGCGGCAGGTAATCTGTCTGTGGTGGAGATGTAGTCAGGCTGGTTGACACCCGTTATCTGTCACCCACAGAGACAGCGAGGGATCAAAACAAATCACACTCAGCCATCAGAGACAGCATGTAAAACTTCATCTGATAGCTGGTTGCGGGCCTCTGAATCATGACATGTTACAAGAGGAGTGCTTTGTAACTGACCAGTGAAATATTTATAGAATCACTGTATCAGCAGATTAAAGTTTTATTAACTGGTGCAGCGTGCGGAGCTGTATGGATGTTCTCTGAAATAACTTCAGGTTCAAACTCCAACGTGACAGAGCTTCTTACGTTGCTTTTTGTGAAGGTCACCTTACTGTCGCTGGTCTAAAATGTCATGTCTGAAAATGTCATCGACTGCCCATGAACATGGTAACTTGAACATGAATATATTTTTCACCATAGTGATTTAGTCAGACAGCAGTGGCATTGCCAACCAGACAGATACAACAAACAACTCCAATCAACTTATCAGAGTACAGAGAACATCTCCAACCTAAATACTGTCACCACATTACCAATGCAAATTGATATAAGAACTATTTATCAATAAAATAAATAATACAGATTCAAGTTTTGAAGAATCTTTCACACTTTCAGTATTACAAGCCATTCCTTTGTTTTATGATGAGATATCAGTGAGTCGCCCAAAATGTGTGACTGTGCGTGCCTGCAGGTGCAGCAGCTGCACATGGACATCTATTGTGGTGTATATCAGGACTCAAACTGTACACTGTCTCCAGACTGCCCACAGCTACCAAACATATAAACCACTATGCTCTAAAGATATCCTAGTAACCAAAAACACTTGTTCTATATTGACATACTGCACTGTATCTGCTAATGTAAAGTGTGTAAAGTGAGACTGTGTGAATTCCACTTCTCATTAGCAATAAAAAAGCATCCTTGCTCAGTTTAATAAACTGAACAGCTTTTCAGCCGCAGCCTTACTTGGTCTGGTGCTACTGTTACGCTGTGTTTTAGCATTTACCATTGTCTTTCTGTTTATGTAGTTAATGTTACGTAGTCTCAGTTTAATGGGAAGGCCATCAAACCAAAGTAAAAACTAGCAGACATCTTCATCTTGGAGACCTTTTACACTACTAATACTCACAACCGAGTTCTTCTGTGTATTCCAAATGAAAATGAAACATAAATGCAATACGTCAAGTGTGCCAAAGACTTTATCCCAGGAAGGACCTTTCTGAGCCTGTGTGGTGTAGATCAGTAAATGAAGAAACTTTAATTAACTAAATACAGGACAAATCTCTTTTGTTATCCGTACTGGTGTTGTGAATCTTTCATCATAGCAAAAATGTAGTCATTACCTCTCAGTGCTCTCTACACACTCACTCATTATACATTTTGTGTGAATGATCCTGTTTTTATTTCTGCTGTAAGCTCTGGCCCTCTGTGCGCGTTATCATAATGGGAATCGCGGATGTGTCTGCTGATTTGGGGATGGATGAGCCTCGGGACCGGCTGTCCACTCGCTGACCAGATATTAGATGGAGTCTACTGTAATAAATGACCTGCGGCGAGAAGGAGGCGCTTGATGTCGGCCCTTAGCCAGGCTCAGCCCCCGCCGGAGCCAGCCAGGACGATAAGAACGTCAAAACGTCTGACGCTGCTCAAATGCTATCGCAGGCTTCGTGCTCCGCTAGGTCAGATAAACCGCTGAATCTGAGAGCTGAGGACGACAGTATGCTAACACAGTACAGAAGAGGTAAACGGAGACAGATTTTGAGTATCTGGTGCAGAATGCAGGCCTCCTTTCCCTGTTTCATTTTGTGTACACCTGCGTGTCTTTGTATATGTTTCTGTGTACAGATGACAAATTAAAAGAAAAAAATTGAATGAATGAAGCAGAGAAACATAATGAAAGCAGAGGCTGCCATACACGGCACGAGGAGGCACTAAATGGTTTGATAAGAACAACGTGAATCATATGCTTTGGCCTTCACAGCCACCAGATTCAGAGCAGCATCTACAAAACTAAAGACAGGATTTCCTTCACCTTTGCTGTCACTATTCATTCTCCCAGCTGGATGAATCATCCCATTTCTGTGACCCCAATACATTTTTCTCCTGTGCCAACATCAGACCAAAATTACCATTTAAGCATATAAAAAGAAAACACATAAACAGAAATATTAACATCTCATGGGCAGCTAACCGTGATATTCACTGAGCCCAAGAAGATGAACTCTATCTACTATCCATTTTCTCCCTGTGTCTCTATGGATTTCTTCCAGGTGCAGCACTTTGAAGCCATTCAGGTTAGGTGAATATGAAACACTAAAGTGCCAGTAGGTGTGAATTTAAGTGTGAATGGTGATAGTGATAGGATGGTGACCTGTCTAGGTGTACCCCATCTATTTCTCTGAGTGCTGCTAATATTTCATATTTCATATTGGAATGATTTCTTTCAACAATTTTTATTTGAACTGCCCCATGACCCTCTAGTAACACCTTGAGAACAAACTTTGCAATTCGATTCTCATTATTGTGAAGCTACTAATGATAACCCAATCATTTGTTTTGCTGAATTTGGTCTTTAAACTGGTCTGGTTCTTATATAATAAAGATCTTGATATGGATTCAGGTCTAATTGTTTCAAATGCCGTCTTAAAAAATTGTAAACATTGAAATTGAAAACAGTTTTTCTTCCACTCCCTTACACACAAACTATCACACTATCTCTCTCTATCTCTCTCTGTCTCTGTTTTCTAACCTTGTGCCTGATTTTATAGTCAGCAGAGCATCTGGGCTCTTGGTGTTACTCTGGGGCATAGTGACATGTTACAGCATTAGCCCAGACACACACACTCACGTGTAAACACACACATATTCACAGCCTCAGAGCCCAGAGCCAGCCGTTGAGTCTATGTTAAACTGACACGGAGGCTATAAAGATCCATTCTTGGTGTGTGCTTTATATGTGAGCCAAGCAGAGTGAGGAGGAAAAGTTTAAAGAAAGAACAAAATGAAGGCGGGAGTGAGCGGCAGGTTATTGATGTGCTCGCTCCACCCCGGCACCCTGACAGTCCCCAGCCTCCTCCAGGGGCCGTAAACCAGAAATTGAGTTTTTAACAGCATTCACCAGCTTCCTGCTAGACTCCTTTGGTGTACTTTACAACACACTTTTCACTGGAGTACTTACATACTTCTATACTAAACCCTCTGGCCATAAGAGAAAACTTTCTAAAGTCACCTTGAAGATGACGAAACTCTGTCTTACACACACACACACACACACACACACACACACACACACACACACACACACACACACATAGTGGCCTCTCCTCCTGGGTGTTGACTGAGAAGCACCTTCAGCTCTGATCGGCTGTAGTGAGGGCCGGGCATAAACATCCAGTGGTTTGTTTTAATACCGACTGTCTGTGGTGATTTATCGTGGCAGAGACCGAATCCTATTTGATGTGTTTGTACGAGTGCAGCAGTAATTAACTCTGAGGCTGCGCTTCTGTGGGAGGTGCCGGCGGAAGAGAGAGAAGGCACGCAGCAGGCTGGAACAAAACATCCCTGCAAATCCTCCTGGCTGGCAGCGCAATAAATTAAACAGCGAATCATTTGTCATGCTCTGGTGTGTTTGTGTAGCTCGAGTATTGAAGAGGAGGGTCCTTTTTCACAGTTTTACCTACTTAATGTTTACCAGAGAAAGGAGGTCACACTTTTTTTTTTTTTTTTTTTTGAAAGAAAGTCCCATAATCCTTGAGTGAGGCGGTGGCCTGGTTACCTGCGCCGAGGGCCACTCAGACCAGCTGAAACATGGGCACTTGTTCTTGCACTTTCATTGGACAGTTAGGTGGTTTTTGTTCCCACCCACTTTCATGACTCACCTCCTCTGTCCCGAGAGGTGCTGTACCTCTTCCAAATCTCCTCTTTCCCCCCGCCCTCACCTGTCCAGACTCGGTTTAAACAACTCTCCCCCTCCTCATCCCCCCTCTTGTTTGAACTCTGAAGGTCCTTGAGCAGCAGTGGCTGAGCCAAGCTTTAAGTTCTTCAGGGCTGTAATTCAACACGCGGGCTGGTTTTGTGTCTACAGATTTGTGTTCGGGATATACAACCCAGCAGCTCTGCTTTTGGGCTCTGCGCTAGACAGGAAAGAGCTGAGAAGATAAGACAGATTACATGAATGTAGATCATATATATATATAAAAAAAGAGATCGCCCAAATGCTTTTAGTATTTAGATGGCAGACCCACTGTAAGGAGTTGCAGATACAGGAGTGTGAGCTTAATGGTCAAAATGTAAATGAATCAGTTTAAATGAATCACTAATGCGATCGGTGTATTTCCAGTGTAATTTCATGGAGAAAGGCTGGGCTAAGAGAGGCTGTTTCCGTGGGCCCGGTTGTGCTTAATGACACTGGCATGTTGATGTACGACATCGCAGCTCCATTCCGCGACTCATTTCCACACATGGTTAACTTTCTCCCAGCATCTGAGTGGCCAGTTTACTGAAGGCACTGAGGCCCTCTTCCATGGGGAGTTTGGTCTGACTGATTACAGCAGAGCTGCTGTAGTCGCACTGCAACTGAACAGACATTAGCTGCTTCGGTTCTGATTGTATGTTTTAATAGTTTCATTTGAAACACGAGGGATTGGTGGGACAGTTTCTGCACAGTTATTTGGGGACAGAGGTCTTTCGGCCTCCTCTCGTGTTTTTAACAGAAGGTCACTAAAGATCAAGCAATTATTCCTTTGACCTTTAGTCAGCCTTTTGCCAGCTTGAGTTTGACTGCAACCGTCCGCTGCCTCCCATGAGCACCAGGCCCTGTTGCTGTTACCAGAATTTGGGGCTCCTTTTGTCATTTCCCATAAAATAAATGAAAACAGAGATGATGAAAATGAGATGATGTTTTTGAATTGTGTTCTGGGGAATCCTTGTGTTTATAGACATTGAGGATATTGAGGAATACATCCAGAAATGGAGCCGGGCTAGATTGTCGTTAATCTAATATTTGAGTCAGGCGGAAGCAGATGCCCCATAGTGCGTGCAGTCAAACTGATGTTCTTGCAGCTGTAACTGGGAGATCTCCAGGTTGAGCACCATCTGAAATCTGGAACCAGGGTTGACTGGAGGAGCTGAAGCCACCGGCTGGTTGTGTTGGATTGATTTTTCCGGTTTAGATTGTGGAGATGTGGATTTTCCATCAGGATCCTGTAGACAGATACACACAGATCACACATCACTGGCGTTTAACCCCACAGAAAACACAAACCAAGCATGTGTGTTAGTGCCCTTCTCTGTTACAGTTGGGTTATCTGGCATCCATAGAGTGCGCCACTGATCCATTTCATTAAGTTGGTGATGGAGTGCGTGCAGACAGCGTCTTTTAGATTCCTATTATGAGCTCCATCTTTTTTTCAGTCTGCAACATTTCTGTTTGTTCTGTTTGATCAGGACTTTAACTTTGATTCTCAAATTATTTCTGTTGTCCGGTCATGCTTTTATAATTTATGAAATACCGGCAAAAAAAATCATGATTTCTTTCTTCTTCTAATTTTGAAAGAGTAATCCCTGCTGTCATTACATCTATTAAGACAACTGCAGCATCAATCTGTTTTCTTGCAAGGCTCCTTAATACAACCAGAAGAGGTCACATTACCCGGTTTCTTTTAACTTTACATTAAACAGTGTGTTTTAAGATTGATTTTAATAGTTTTCTAATTACCCTCAAGGCATGCCGTTGCTTGACTCCTGGTTATATTTCAGAACTGCTAATTTCTCAAAGCGGATCACAGCCTGAGTTGTTTGGGCAGGTTCCTCCCAACAGTTCCAATGTCCAGAATGAGGACTAAAGGGGATCATGCTGAGGCTTTGGAACAAGCTGCCTGACCAGTCTTTGGAGTCCACTTTGATATTTTTTTACCCAAGTCCTGGTAGGATCAGAGAGTCATGTACTTTGAATCTGGAGAGTGCAGCTGCGTGTGTACGTATATGTTTTTGGTTTGGTTATTTGTTGTCTTAAAATTCAGCACAGCACTTTGTAACATTATTTTGAAAAGTGCTTTATTAATAAAGGTTTAAGGTTTTAGCAAAGTTTTAGCAAAGTTGCTCCTCCCCAACATTCCCTTTAGAATTGCAGAGGTTAGCTCCTCTTCATCTGTTACACATCTGCTTTTAGAACAGCACCCACAGAGTAAACACTGCGTCCGTCTGCCCTCTCTGCAGTGGAGTGACAGACCCAGAGTGCGGCGCCAGCAGCAAAGACTCAGTGACAGTGGCGTTGGCATGGTAACGAGTGAGACGTGACAGCAGCGATGGCGGACGCCTCAGTGGAGAAAGCACCACAGTCAGCATTTTCTCTCCTCGTCCTCCTCTAGCCTCCAGCGATGAGGAGCACGTAGCACAGAGAGGAGGTGTTTGGGGGGTGGGGGATGCTTGTTTGCCGTGTGGATAAACATTCATTTACCTCCAGCAGTCAAACGTGAAGTTAATCAGAGTGATTATGCGTCATAATCATCCGCCTCTTCTCCCGGCCTCCCGTTTGCTCGTGCGTCGTACTGTAAATGCACTTCCTCCTCGCTGCCATCTGGAGGTTTCAGCCGGTCTGCGTTCATACTCACTCACACACAGTCTTGCTTATTAACTTACATTAAACCACACTGCCTTTACGCACATCATCATTTCTAGAAGCGCCTGTGTGACTCCACTCATACTGCAGAGGCCTGAGCTCAGCAGCTCTGTACTGCTGCAGGGCGTCAGGAAGATTACTTTTTATGAGCAGTTATTCATTTCTCTTTTCTTATGAACACACTGATCAATGTCGGACTGGGTCAAATTGTTTTCTGCGTGTTTTTTGTCTGATGTAGAGGCGTAGAAGTTACGGCCCTGATGTACTGAGAATGGTTATCAGTGGGAAATCAAATGAATAACAGTTTTATTTACTTGAACTTCCTAGAAGAGAACCAAAACTAGATCCACTCGATTTGAAACAACTTGTGGGGGAAAATAGTTCACAGGATACATAATTATTTGCCTTTCCTAACAAATGCTACCGGTTTCTAAGGAGGGGAATTTTTTTAATTTAATCATAGAAACATCAGTGAGCCTCACTGTTGACACTGGGTGCTGCCATAAAAATACTTGTATTAATGTACATATTAAATAATGAATGAAAAATGTGTATTAATCCACAGCCGAAAATAGTCCCCAACTAATGTTCTACTTAGTCTCGTTTGAGTAACGTTTGCTAAAACCTACAGTGACCAGCTGTTTAAGGAAATTACTAAAGCCGCAGATAGGCTTGGACAGTCAGAAAGTATTGAGTGAAGAAACTATGGCGTGAGAATTAACTTAAAATAATCTTTTATAAGCTTGTGACTAATGTTTCTTTCTAGCTGAACCAAATTCCCACCTCTTGTTCAAAGTGAACGTTTAGACACAGCAGAGATGGGTGACTGTGTGCCAAAACCCCAGAACTAAACCCCACAGCAGCTGGTTTCATTGATTATCACACCTTCAAACACAGAGCAGGAGGAGGAGGAGGAGGAGGAGGAGGAGGAGGAGGGACTCTCCAGTGAAGTGGCTACCTGTCTCCAATGTGAAACAAATTGTGCATTGATATTGGTGTTTCTCTCTCTTTTATTGCTCTTTTCTTCAGGGGAGGAGCTCCGGGGGAAAATCACTGTGCGTAAAAACAAGAAGGACCCTCGCTCACTGTTGGTCACCTTTGACCTCCGAGACAGGAAGCAGACTTACAGCCTGCAGTAGCCTCCGCCGTGACGTGGTACAACATCCAGAAAACATAGCCCACTTTTTTTTTTATTGACCATCCATGCATTCACAGCGTGTGGGAGCAGGGTGGAATTGAACTCTTGGTTTTGTGATGTAAGGATTGTTTCTGTGCCTTGTAATAAAAAAATGAGATTTTCTCCCTGTGAGTGTGTTTTATTAAGCATATAGCAACATGATTAAACCTCAGTATGTATTGGTTTGCAGCTCAAATGGCCAAATTTGTGTATGTCTAGGTTACATATAATCCTTGTATTGTTGTTGTTGTTTCAATGAGAAGCATGTCCCAATTACACATTTAAGTGCAGTTATATAAATGTTGGAAACAGTAATGTGTGACTGAAAAACAGCCCAGTTTTAACCTTAAATGTGTTCAGGCCTGCATGGACCACTCTCGTCATGCACTGTTACTCGCACGTGTCCCTGCCTGATCAAAATGTCCAACAAAAGAAAAAACACAAAGAGGAACTGGCTGCCAGCTCTTTGTTAAAGAGCCAAGTATTTCTCTTAATTTCCCTCTATATTCTCCTGCTTATTGTCCTACTTTGAGCTGCGTGAGATCTCACCGGGGGCATCATCCATCTTCCGTGAGTTTACTGGGACAATGCGAAATGAATTTAAGCTTTAAAAAAGGCTGACTGAAGCCTCTTTACATACTTCATTGAACAGCTCTGCTTACAATTAAAGATTTTTTCCTTCCTTCTCCGCCTGAGATGATGAATCCCAGACTCTGAGAAAGTGTAGTCATCTGTGAGGAGGAGGAGCAGACAGTGGGGCTGGCTGCCTGTCTCATTGGTGATTTGACAGTCACCCTCTTCTGATGTATTTCTACTGCTTCTGTGTCCTTTCTGCCATTATATTAATACAGTCTGGTCTGCGTGCTGACATCAAATAGGGCATATGCTCACAAGTGCAAGGCTGTGCACGAAAAGATGTGTGCATGTTTTTGAAAGTTGGCTTGAAGTGAAACTATCCCCTGGACTGTAGTGGTATCTTATATTTCTTGTCAACTCTTCAGCCACGGTCCGTTGAATAGTTTCATTTTCCAGCTGATGTTGTTCTACCTGGATGAGTGAGATGAATCTACACAGACTTTTTGAAAGCCTTAACCTGCTCAGTATACTGCAGCACCATCCTGTTTAACCGTTGCCTGGTGTCCTTTTGATATAACCCCCACCAATTCAGACTGAAACTTTATTTTGTGCTGTGCTTTTAATAAGCCAACCCATTTTCATATCTATGTCATAGCTTAAGCATTAAGGAACATTATTCTCATTTATCAAATAAAACGTCTGAAATATTTACAGCATTTTTTTTTTTTGTAACCCTGATTGCAAACAGATCCAGGTAATATGTTTTTAGATTAGTAGTTTGCACCGAATCCACAGCACATTTATTTAGGGGTTTTTCTCTGAACCATATTGGCCTCCTCAGAACATCTTAGTTGTAACCTAAACTGAGAAAGAAAACCCACAAGGATGCAGGAATTTTCATTAAACTCTTATTTTAAAACAAAACAGTTGCATGAACGGACCAGACACCATCCAATAGCAGCCATTATTATTAGCAATTAAGACAAGTGTGAAGGCTCCGACAGCCAGGACTGATGGTGGTGATGATGATGATGATGATGATGATGGGAGCCCTGGCCCTCTGGATGACCTCCTCCGTTGAATCACTGCTGTTCAGGCGCTTCAGATGGATGCGGCTTCTTATCACCCAGGCGACAGTGGGAGTGATCAATTAATTACACGAGCTTGTGTAATTAATGAGACACCCAGAAAGCCCTGCGCGAGGCGGTTAGTTCAGCCCCTAGATCAGGATTTAGTCTGGTTTACACACAAATAAAAATGATATAGCCTATATATTTTATTTTTATTTGCGATGCCAAAGATAGAGTCTCTGTCTTTATAAAAATAATCCAAAGTAAGAAACCAAAATCCAGCAGAACCGCTTTAAGAATCCTTTACAGATGTTTATCTCCGTCCTGCATTGTGCTGCAGAGTCTTGGTGAAACGGATCTAAAGGTTCCTGTGATACACGTGATCTTCGTGTTGCTGCGTAAAGCTCTGCGAACCATGTTCTGCTACTCTCTGTGAATGTAACATCCCCATGAGAGTCAAAACTAGATGCGTTGGCATGATATGTGTGTGTGTGTGTGTGTGTGTGGCGCTGGCAATCCGTGCGTTCAGCGGACTCCGGAAGACGAGCAGAAATCAATTACAATTATTCTCTGTTGACAATGTAATTAAAGTCAAGGCGGCGGCTAATACACCCGCTCCAGCCTCTTATCTGGAAGGGACGGAGATTTACAGGCGGAGGGAGCGCAGCGCGCAGAGTGAGTGAGCGGCCCCGGACCGGGACCACAGGGATCCCAGCGGGCCCCGGACCGGGACCACAGACTCAAACCCCCACTCAGCTGTCCTGAAACCAGCGCGGGTTAAAAACAGGACATCCATTAGACAACTTCACACATTATGATAATGAGCCTGAAAAAAACTAGTTTGTTGGTTTATTATAAGACAGGCCTGTGGGGTGATAAAGTGTGTTAAAATAGCCCAAAACTACGATAAAAAAAAAAAAATATATATATATATATATATATATATTTAGTAATGATAGTGTAGCCTAGCTAGGTCTTATTGTTAGGCAATGTTTCTGCCTTAGCCTAACGATTTTAGCCATTTAATGAAGAATGAAAAGATAGGCTACATTAAATTGGATAATGAGGTATACATTAGTATGAAAATGTATACATTCTGCAAGGCAATATGTCTTTATTATTATTATTATTATTATTATTATTATTATTATTATTATTATTATTATTGTTACTGTTTTTATTATATCATTATTCTCTTTAATATTCTAGGTCTGTCTGTCCTATAGGCTACGTCCCGTCCGGCTTTATTACCGGTTCTGGAGCAGTAGCTAAAAAAAACAACGTGGTTGCTAAGCAACGACGCACAACGACGGTGGTTATTTTTCGTTAACACGTTTATAATTGGACTGTCAGATCAGCGTGCAACCGGTCTGACTCAATCAGTCTGAGCAGAGGGGCCAGGGGCCAGAGCCAGGGAGCTTTACGACGCAAAAATGTTTCAGTGTTAAACAAAGATTAAATATTTTACACGAAATCAATTTCCCCTCCCGTGTGTGTGTGTGTGTGTGTGTGTGTGTGTGTTGATGTAAGTGTGTCTTTTATGTATAGCCTATGTGCCTGTGTGTGTTTAGGCTTCAGCTCCTCCACCCATCACTATGTGGTGCTCTACTGTACGGAGGCCTAAGCGTACAACTGTTTATAATGAACTAGTTATCCTCAGTTTCTGAGACGGAGGAAGTCGTTTGTGTCTTTTTTTTTTTTGGTTTGTTTTTGGATGACTCCCACACACACACACACACACACACACACACACACACACAGGACGAGCATATGCGTTATCCGTTTAAAGGGAGACTTGGACAACAGTATGCGCAATGCAGTGTTTTAGATTCTCCAGTGTGGCACCTTTTACCCCCCCCCCTCCACTGTCACTGCTTCCAGTCCGGGCTCCAGTGGTTGGCTCCGGTTCCTCCTTACACACGTGATTTAAAGAAGAAAAGAAAAAAAAAGGCCTCCTTCTTGCGTAAGACTTTAACAAATGAGTAGCTTTATAAAGACCTCGCCCACTTTCTTTTCTTTTTTTTTTTTTTTTTTACTTGATCAATGCTCATATCGGTGACGCAAGAAGGAACGTATAGAGCCTGGAGCGCGCCGTGCGTAAAACCCGCCAAGTGGAAAAACTATTTATAGTTCACACCATTTTTAGCACATTGTCTTTAACAGTCTATTTGACTTTTACAACTTCTCAAAATTACATTTAACTGTGTATATTTAAGGTATGTCTATGTATAACTTATAAAGAACACCGGCCGTGTCTGTAATACATAACAACTTTAAATAAAACTCTTCTTTTGCCTTTAAAGTCTAGTTTCTGCATTTTACAGGCCTAAATGTTGATGACGGGAAAAGAGCTAACTTTACTATAAAACTAAAAGAATCTTGTGGAATACAAATCTCTCTTTCCCATGAGTGGCTACTGTAATTGTAACTGTACCAGAGAACCCCGACTCAGCAGTGTGCAAACATTATTTCGACCCGCATGCACCCTGTTTAGATCTTCTCCAATAACAGCCCAAACCTGGAAATCTTTGTCCCAAAACGAGCAGTGTGTGCTCGTGTGGGATGTGTCCATGTGTGTGTGTATCCCACGCGTCCCTAGAGACAAGTGTATTAATCAGCTCTGAAAGATTCCGTCCAGCGCTCACGCATGCACCTTGCGTAACTAGAACGCACACAATTCACGCACGTAACACACGCTCCCCCGTCGTCTTGGCTCCGGTTGTCCCTTTAAAAATCCGAATCCAAGGCCAATGATTTATCAAACTCCTATTATCAAGAAAATGTCACGGGAAGGGCACCTTGCTCTGCACTGACGCAAACTCCGCTCTTTCCCACGGAGCTATAGAAAAGCTTTGCACTTGGTGCTTTGCGCGGCTACAACCAGTCCGCTTCCAGTCCTCTCCTCATCTTTTTACAGCTGTTTTTTCCAGCCTGCCAGCATAGACCTGCAAAAACATGGTAAGTGTCCGAAAACACTTTCTTTACTTTGTCCACCTGCGGTTTCCTCTTGCTTTAGGAACTTCTTCTGCAGCTGGTTTCGTTTTCATTTCACACTTTTTTTTTAAATTCAGTTTGGCTGGTTGAAGCTGTCCGTGGTGCTGAACTGCAGCTGCGGCTCCACATTAAACTAAACTTTCTTCACTTCATTCTGTCACCAATCTAGCTGTTTTTCTCTTGCATAAGACTCTGTGCTCTTTTTTTTTTTTTTTAAGTCTAAATGAGGGAAAAAGATTTAATTTTATTCCATTGTACCTCTTTTCCTATTTTTTTTTTTTTTTTTTTTACCATTTTTAATTTTCTCTTTAAACAGGTTCTTACAGCCAGGTACAGCTCCTTTTGCTCACTAATTAACAACACAACTGAGCATTACTCAATCAACTGTTGTTGTTTTAGTTTTTTTAATAAACCCCCATCACCCTTTTTTTTTTTTTTAGAAACTGGATCTTTTCCGGTTGCTTCCCCCCCCCCCCTCAAAGCTAAATTTCAGGGAGTCATTTGTAATTCCGCCGCCCCGGGTCCGCTCACTGCTGTAACGCCGGTGATCTCGCATGCCTGCCGGGGAGAGCAGAGCCACCGAGAGACCCGCAGCAGCTTGTCTATTGCCCATAAAAATCAGTGGATGTGTGGCTGAATGACATGAGGGGGAAATGGGGCGTAAAATTAAAGAATCTTGCAGAAAGCGAGAACTGGAGAAGCAAAGCAACCCCCCTCCCTCCAACACACACAGACACAGACACACACACACACACACACACACACACACACATATACACACACACACCCGGTAGACTGTGAGCTGAAACTATAGAGCAGCCAGAGCCAGAACATGCTGCAGAAAAACGTTGCAGGGAGAGAATTGAGCATTTTTTAGTCCCAAAGCAGAGATGGGCTGCAGCAGCCTCACAGCTTCTCGCTTTCTGCCGCTCTGCTGCCTTTTGTCTTGCTGATCTGTCACTCATGTTCCAGGATTTCTCTGACCAGAGAGACATGGCCAAACAGCCGGCCAGCGCTCCTACCGGCTACATCCCGACGCAGCAGCCCGACGGAGCTGCGGGACTTACAACAAACAAACCGGACAACACGGCTGCGTGCCCGCCGCCCGCCCCTCACCATCACCCGGCGCCCCAGCCGCCGCCCCCCTCCAATGAGAGCAAAACTTTTTGTCCCACGGAAAATAAACCGGGAGAACTGGACAGCAATAAAGCGTATGGGACGTTTAAAAACACCCCGCCGGCTGTCCCTGGATCCGTGGCCGTCAACTCGGCCTTCAGGAAGGATTCCGTAGGTTCGGCCCGCGGGGGGTCCGCCCAGTACGGCGACCCGCTCCGGGCCACCGCGGAGCAGAACAACACCGCGGGCAACTGGACGGCAATGAGCCAGACCACCATCATACTGGGAACAGATGGGCACACGTCTGTTCAGCCCGGCACCGTGACGGGGGTAAGTCAGCTAAATGAACCGTTTCCTTAACGGAGAGCGGGCAGGTGTGAGAGCGCAGCGGCTTGGAGGCAGGTGCGGTGTGGATGTCCCGGTCCGGATGTCCCGGTGTGGATGTCCCCACACACTGGATTAACCTGCCGCCTCCGAACAGGGGACGGTGCAAACCCCTGGACGCTCTCGGTAGATCAGTGTCGGTGTGTGCTGGAGGGAAAGAGGGGAAACCTGTGAGGCTGAGCTGTGGTCACCGCACAGATGGTGCTTACAAAGTGTTCAGGTGTAGCCCGACAACTTCCGAGCTGAATCAGTGGAGGCTTGTCGCTTGGTAGTCGGATTTTAGAAGGATTAATCATTTTAGGCCATAAAATATTAGAGATTGTTTATTATTTTTATAATAAGTCTTATTTAAAAAGCGGCCTGTGTTCTGTTGCATTCAGGCTGTAATACGATTCCCATAAAGCCACATAACAGTGGTTCATTTACCTTAATGAATGTGGACCACCATGGGTACCCCAACCTCATATGTTGAGTTCTCTCCGGTGCTGATCGGTACTCTGGGTGGATGGTGAGCCATGTGTCTGCACCAACCCGGTCCACCATCCAAACTTTCAAACCCGCTTATGTCAGCTGAATATGAGAGGACCAACCCGATGGGGGGGTAGTAACTGTGTATAAATCAGTGTGATGGATGTTCAGAGCAGAGGGAACATTAATCTGAACCAAACTGTTTGTCCTTTTAGATCTCAACCGATTTCCGGTGATTTGTCTTGCTTGATTTTTGCTCACCGGTACAACGTTAACACGATTAAGGATAACGAGGATTAAATCATACTCTCGCGGTCTTTTCGGCGTTCCCCTGCTCCCAGCACACACACACACACACACACACACACACACACACACACACACACACACACACACACCTCTCTCTCGGTATGGCCCAGAAGCCCAGGTGTTATCCGGCTGATAGGCAGCACTGTATTACATGAGACTGCGGATTGTTTCCAATCCCCGAGAGGGAACCCCCCCACCACCACCCCTCACACACACACACACACACACACACACACACACACACACACATTCCCATGCATGGTGTTGTTTGAGTCTGAATATTCATGCAGTTTCTTTTATGTATTTGCTCAGATCCTGCGGTGCAGCTGTAATTACGCATGTTTCTTAATATTTGTTGCCTTTTTTTTTAAATTGGTGGGCCATTACAGGTTGGTTTTTTTTATCCTTGAGTCTGAGATTTAGGGTGTAATTTAAAGTGCTTTGGTGGTGATAATGGGCCTGCAAGTGTAGTTGGAGATGAAGATATATGCAGGCTTGTTATTGGAAAGCTGGTGCTCGTCAAACGCATCTGTAATGGTGAACAAAATGAACAAGGGGGAGAAATCCAGTGATATTAAGGCACCGAAAGGATGCATTTTTAAATTAAGAAACATATTTTAGGGTGTCTTTATATTAGTAACTTTCACTTTTTCTAAAAACAGTGATGCATTTTGTTTCTTGTAATTCATTCAGGCCCAGACTCAGTGCTTTTTTAAATCTCCTAATGGTTTAACTTGGAGTCTGGTGTGAATAGGTTTTTATTTTAGAGAATGAATGAATGCTTTCCCCCCCTCCTCTTAGGCAGAAGATGATGACGAGGAGGGAGATGAGAATAAGGCCAGAGGAAACTGGTCCAATAAAATGGATTTTATTCTGTCCATGGTTGGCTATGCGGTGGGACTGGGGAACGTGTGGAGGTTCCCTTATCTCGCCTTCCAAAATGGTGGAGGTAAGAGTTCTGGGTCAATGCTTTTAAATTCCCGACACCGAAAACAAACGAAAAATCTGCTCAGAAAATCGAATTACACTTTTTTTTTTAGGGTCAGGGTTTGAACATTTCTGATTATTATCTTCTTATTGCTTGAGGTGGTTCTTCCAATGTGTCGCCCAGTTTATCCTCATAGGCCTTTAACCAGGAGAACAAACACCGTATTAAAGAAAATACAAGCAAAGAGGAGAGAATTTTGTTCAGTGATTATTTCCATAGAAAAAAAAGGAAAGATAAAATAAATAAAAATACACTTAAATAATGTTTTTACATCATTATTAAAGCTGTGAAAACGGCCACAGTCGTTAATAATATTATTAATATTAATACTAGCATTAATAGTCCTTTAGATTTATTATTATTATTATTATTTATTCTTTAATTTGTTCAGCTATGCTAGAAGACATTTACAGATAACTGATGATTTTTATTCATTAATCAATAAGAAATATCAGCAGATGAGCAGCTCCATGTCTTCATGTCCATTTTAATTTTTAATAATCTGTTTTATGTTACTTGAACTGCTCCCTGTAGCCTGCTGTGTAATTTCCTTGCAGGGGCGTTTTTGATCCCCTACCTGACAATGTTGGGCATTGCCGGAATCCCAATCTTTTTGCTGGAGGTGTCTCTGGGCCAGTTCGCCAGCCAGGGGCCCGTCTCAGTGTGGAAATGCATCCCAGCTCTGCAAGGTAAACTGCCACACACTAATCCACTAAAAAAGAAAATGAAAGAAATATTCACAAATAAAACTCATTTTCTTATCATCACGAGTTCTCTACTTTTTCTTAAGAGTAATTTATATATTTCGTCTCATTTATTTATTTTAGGTTGCGGGATTGCCATGTTGATAATATCTGTCTTGATAGCCATATACTATAATATTATAATGTGCTGGACACTGTACTACCTGTTCGCTTCGTTGAAGGGCTCACTGCCATGGGCTAACTGTAGGAATGAGTGGAACACGGTGGAATGTAAGGACAAAGACATGCTGCTGTTAGGTAAGACACACACCTTCACACACACACACACACACACACACACACACACACACACACTCTCTCTCTCTCTCTCTCTCTCTCTCTCACACACACACACACACACACACACACACTCTCACACACACCAAAAGCACCCCTCTCTCTCTCTCTCTCTCTCTCTCTCTCTCTCTCTCTCTCCACAATGCGCAATGCGTCATGACTCCCTCAGCTGAGGTGTCCTGCAGTATAATGAATCCTGACCTGTGATCTCTGCGGTGTTTTCACTCTCAAAAAAACACTTTAAATTCAGAGCACTTCACTTCATCTCTTTGATCCATTTTTAATCGCACAGGCCGAACACCGTGAAAGGAGGCCCTCAGTGGGACAGAAACACATATATTCAGATATTCTCGATTCTTTCTTTGTGTGATAATGTCAGATTATAGCTCTGTTTTATGCTTTAAAGCTGCAGCATACAGCTGAAGCAGTCTGTCTTGGTCTGATTTTTTTAATGAAACTGTAGATTAAATCATGTTGTGACTGAGGGGGAAAGGTGCGGGGAGGGGCCACGGGGGTGTCTGATGTCGATCTGCGTCGAATAAATATCGAAATTCCGTTCATTTCGTAGAATATTTGCCTTTAGCGATTCTGTGAATTCAGCACAAAAAACTGCTTGCTTGACAAATTTACTGTACTGGCTGTGCTGCTGCAGTGCTGCAGTGAGCCCGAGACTGACCCCTGCTGGCTGCCTCACGCACTGCAGGGGCCCTTCAACACTGTAGTCTCTCTACCACTCTCTCAATCTCGTCAATGAGGACGATAACAGAAAGATTGTCAAAAAGAAAAGCATTAAGGTAGCTTATAATTTAAATAAATGATTCATAAAGTCATAAATATTATATAAATGATTTAACCTGTAATGTATGAATACATCCTCTATGTAGTGGGGTGGACCAAGCACACTGATAGCTCTGCAAAAATTACAAATACTTTGAGTTTATCATTTTCAAATTGTTGTGTCAAAAAGATGCAGATGGAGGTGGACAGTATTATTTTTTGTTTGGATAAGGTTCATTGGTTTGTGCTATTTTTCTCCATCCTATCTAGTTTCAGAAAACTCTTTCTCTGCTACCTGAGTGGTTGAGTTATTGTTTAGTTAAAGGTGATTTGCAGGGAGTTATTCTCGTTATTCTCGTTATTCGTTTTAGTCAGTATTTTGTCTTGAATTTAGAAAAAGAAATTCTCACATTACATATATATATACTATATACACGGTCTGCATTTTATATGAATTCAGCAGGATTTAAAAAATAAAAGCATAAAAAGCAATTTCGTCTGCACAATTTGTCTGAACTGTCTGCATGAAAAATTGTGCAGTCAAAAGCAAAGCAGGTTTTCTTATCTTTCCTTTCCCCTCGTATCTGAAACAAGGCACAGATTCAGTGTCTCTGTTGGCTGAATATCAAAAAAAGAATCAAAATCTTAGTTGGGTCCAGTTCTCGCTGAGGATCAGCCTCCTGTCAGTCCTCCTTTCTCAAAATCAGGCCCATCTGTTCGCTCCCACTTTACTTTCCGTGTGGAAACCTGAGTGGACAGTAAGCTCTGTCCCACAGCAGCACTCTGACAGTCTCTCCCAGTTGACGTGTGTTGGTTTCTGATTGGAACAGACACGTGCATCCTGCGGGACAGAAACATCACCTCCATCAAGAACTCCACGTTCTGTCTGTCTGCGAATGCTGTGGGAAATCTGAGCAAACTGATAAACATGACTGTGGACGGCAACAAGACATATGTCAGCCCCAGTGAGGAGTACTTCAAGTGAGTGCATCATTAAACACTGTTTAAAGTAGAATTTAAGCTTAATAGAAACAAACATTTGACCTGAGCAGTTTGGTCTAATTTTTAGGGATTTTTTTGTCCAGAAGTGAGGAATAAAAATCTGATATTTTTCTCAGTCTTCTCATGCAGATGTTTGGCTTTCTAGGGCCTTCAAAACAGCATCATCGGGCAGCAGCAAAAAGGGTTTACAGGCACTGAGAGCAGATTTCTTCATAATGATAATAGTTTTTAAATTTGCCCTCTTGAAAGGGTTTCACAGAACCACACTCTACATTTTTGGTGTAGAAGAGGACCAATAAATCTTTGAATTTAAATCACCAATGTACCCTTTTCTTAAAGTGTAAAATCTGCCGCTGCAGTGAACGTTTACAGATTATTTCTTAGTGCAAGTACCACAACTACAGTACAAAATACAAAACAAATACAACATGTGAGACTTTATTATATATAAATTCTTGAATGAAGATGATTTGTGTTGAAATAATCTTACTGCCTTACTTTCTCAAAAGGGAAATTAAGACTTGTAGGAAAAGTAATACACAAGAATTAAAACATTTGTAAAAAAAAAAAAAAAAACTTGCAGTGTACAGATTTATATCTAATCTACATTGCTTTTTATGTATATTTAGTTTATTTAAATTTTCTTTCAGACTGAAAACTTTGCTGTTTGATTCACACCTGCAGGTACAATGTGTTGCACATCTCTAAAGGAATTGAATATCCAGGAGACATCCGCTGGCCTCTGGCAGGCTGTCTGCTCCTGGCCTGGTTTATTGTCTACGCCTCTTTAGCCAAAGGAATCAAGTCATCAGGAAAGGTAAGAAAACACACAAACCCCTGAAAAAAACAAAAAAAACAATCTTAACTCATATTTTAATTTGAACAGATCTTGTTGTGGCCTGGGGTTCAGTTCTCGTAGCTTTGTAATCTTTGATCTGTTCGTATTTCTTGGCATGTCCACCTTTGGGTTTTATATTCTTAAATATAGTTATTTATCACTTTTTTAAAACTTATAATTGCTGAGTGCATGAAGAAGTGGACATGGTGTCTTGAGCACACCCACAGCATCTCTCCAGAGTGATTTTGAGTTGCAGTGGATTGTGGGATACACTTTACGAAGAATTTTGGACATCTATTTTCCTCCCAACATGCAAGGACAGCATGCAGAAGGAAACATTTTACATTGCACTGATTGTCCCTAGACTTTAGAGCTTATTCAGATTGAATTCTTGTATAATGTTGCCCTCTACTGGACACAGATGTGACATACACTGTGGCAACATTCAGAGATCTCAGTTGGCACTGTTATAATTTAGACTCTTAAGTGATGGCACAAATTGAAATTTTAGGTTGTTTGTGGCTAAGGTTTCTCATTACATTGTAATGCAGCTGCAGTTGATGCATTAAGGACAGACGCTCTGGAACCTCACATTTGCTTTATATTATGATTTATATTATGTGGGAAAATGAAACCTGGAAGACAATGTGGCTGTGAGAAGGATTGTAGAAATTTGATTCTTTCTTGTATTACAGGTTTGTTTTAATCAACTGACAAAAAATATTTTGCCTTAGAAACTTAAAGATCCCCTCCAGACATACATTAACACGTTACAAATAGTTTGTGTGATTTGTTTTTTTCTGGAAAAAATGATCATTTCCACATTTAAAACCTTAAAAAGTCTACTCCTTCTATTTTTTCCAGAATCTACGAATATGCTAATTAAGTTCATTTCCAAAGTCCATTTGTATCTATGTGTATGTGCACTGGTGGCCTCAGTTTCTATATCACACTTGATGTTGCAAACTAGACCAGGAATGACTTCAACCCAAATTGTTTGTCATGTCACAAATTATCCTCGTAGACCCCTTAACAATCAGATTTTCTGTGCAGAGAAATGTTCCACTTTCAGAAAATTAATCTGAAACCATCCTTCTGGTGTCAAACTCTGCACATACATCATTCTGCACAGTGAAGCTTTCAACATCCAACCATCCATTTTTTGTAATAGCTAGATTAAGTTTAGGTTTGACACTAAAATGAAAATTGCATACATTGCAGAAAACTCTAAATAAGAAGAATAGTCTCCTTTCGCAGACCTCCTATTTCCACTATATTATCTTTAGATATCACATTTTTTAATGCCATTCTCTCTTTTTCTTGTCCCCCCTCTGCTCAGGTGGTTTATTTCACAGCCACATTTCCCTATGTGGTGCTGGTCATCCTGCTGATCAGAGGAGTGACCCTCCCTGGTGCCTTCGACGGCATCCTCTACTTTATCACACCAAAGTGGGAGAAACTGAACGATGCGAAGGTACCTGACGCCTGCTCGTTTAATTCAGCTGTTTTTGCACCGTTTGTCTCTTTCCCCGCTCTTTACCTGCAGCTCTTCCTCTCTTCCTCCGTCAGGTGTGGAAAGACGCAGCCACTCAGATCTTCTTCTCTCTGTCGGCTGCTTGGGGAGGCCTCATCACTCTCTCTTCCTACAATAAGTTCCACAATAACTGCTACAGGTAAACACACAAAAGGTAAACCATGCTTCTGGCACAATAGACACATGACACTGTATCTGTATGTCTGATAGAATTGTCAGTAATAAATGACACTCTTTGCAGCCAGCAGTTCAGTGTTTCTTTCATTAATACATTTAAAGAATATTGTAATGTATTGTGGTTTGCAGAAACATGTTTTTCACGCAGACACAACTCAGCAAATGAAGGATCTGAGAACACACACACGCCTCAAACACAACCGCCCTGTCTGAATATTAAATAAAGTCAATTTGTTGGACTAGGACAAAATAACAGACACATTTTACAGTATAAAGCACTACACCCCCTTGTGTACACCTTGTGTAAATGCCTAACACTCTTTAGAGCCCTCTATTTGCAGAGTATTTATTCCTGCCACCAGAGGGCGCCAAAGGCATCTCTTATCTGTGTGTACAGAACACAGTGATCTTTAATCAAATTTAAGAGCATTATTATATAATATATTACTTGTTATGTGTAGCATGTTTTGAATATTTCAGTCGCTATAGCAGATATTTGCTTATTCAGCCTCTGTCTCTCTCTTTCCTCTTTTTCTCCGTAGGGATACAATTATTGTGACATGTACAAACAGTGCCACCAGTATATTTGCTGGGTTTGTCATCTTCTCGGTCATTGGTTTCATGGCACATGAGTTGAAAGTGCCGATAGAGAAGGTGGCAGATGAAGGTAAGATACCTAAACCAGCAGGCAGCAGCAACAGGCCGGCGCTGCTCACTAAAACCCAACTGAACAAGTTGAATCTTCTTATCTGCTGTGGAGAAAGTGTGTGTGCATCCTCATATGTGTGTGTGTGTGTGTGTGTGTGTGTGTGTGTGTGTGTGTGTGTGTGTGTGTGTGTGTGTGTGTGTGCGTGTGTGTGTGTGTGTCCGTGTATCCATGTGTCAGGTCCAGGCATAGCGTTTGTGGTGTATCCAGAGGCTCTGACCCGACTTCCACTGTCTCCTTTCTGGGCGATCATCTTCTTCCTCATGCTCCTGACTCTTGGCCTCGATACCATGGTAACCACTGCTCCTTCAATGTGTGTGTGTGTGTGTGTGTGTGTGTGTGTTGTCATAAGTCTATACTTATGAGGCTTATATGTCCTCATAATACAGATGAAGAAAATCTTCCAGAGTAATAATATTCTGGAGTTCTTCAGTAAGTGCCAGGTTCAAAGACACAGTCTGACATTTAGACTCTGTTAAAAAACTCCTCTCCACAACTCTAAAGTTGTATAATAGTTGTGTGTTGTGTTGTTGTTTGTGAAGAAATAGCTTATGCGCTAATGCTCAATCCCCATTTTCTTCCTTCAACACATATAAAAAATAAAACAAACATGTAAGACAGTATTAAGAGTTGTTGGAGGGTGTATTTATTGATTGAGCTAGACTAACAGGTACCTCCAGCTTTCAGGCTAAAACCTGACCTACCTCTTTGGTGGACTCAAGACAAGTAAACAAATCTGTTTCCAAAAATGTAGATTTTTTTGGGCCACTTGGGGGGCACAAGAACACCACAACGGTTTGTCAAACCTGTAAAACACATCCTGCAAACACTGGGCGACATACTATCCCATCGGAGTCAAGTTTCTGTCTGCCTGGTGAATAGAAATATAACATTCACTCTTGTTTTAGCTCCGGTATCTGTCTCTTTAGTTGCTACATGTTCCACTTTCTTCACCAGCTAGTCTCTAACTTTGTCTGTTGTGTGGTGCTGGGCAGGCAGTGTGATTATCGGGGCATTTTTCCTCAGAAACAGCTGCCTGATGCTGTGGGGAGTGCGGCTGAATTCTGAGACTGAACCGAAACAACGACAGAGGCTGAAAACGAAGCTGCAGAGTTGGTGATAATTCTCTGTGGCTCCTTCACTGCAAACAACCCCTTTCACATTACGCATAGTTAATTGATTCAGTGTTAATATAAAAAATATTCATAATTGGACCTCTAAAGATAGGATTTCACAGTAAGGGAATTGATATATATATAAATTAATTAATATATGTAGTCAGTGAATTTATGATTCATATGAGCATCAGTGTTCTGTATTTCTAAAAGCATTTCTGTAAATTCTGCCATTTTTTGGATGTTGGTTTATGAGAAAACATTATTTTCTGTTGTGGCTGCAACATCAAACAGCCTGTGTTTCTGTCGGAGAAGAGAAGATCTCTAAGTATCAAAACATCAGCAGTCTTTATATCAGTAATGATAGTCATCTGTTTGCTCTAAAGTCAAGACTGAACTTTGGTAGCGCCATCCAGCTATGTATAAATGCTGCACACATTGACCCAATTAACATAATTACCCATACATACCACCCACTGTGACTGATTTCAAGTGCTCGAGCTCTCCGGGTACTTGAGCAGAAGGGGGTCTGTGTGATTGGAGTGAGTGGAATTAAGTTGACCTTAAAGTTTTGGAACAGCACTGGAGTAAATCTAAGTCTAAGTACAATCAAATTTTATTACATTTAAAAAGGAGAAACTTCTGAACTTTAGTTCTGTGTCTGTGTCATATTCGGTACACAATTTATATTCATTTACAGTGTACATTTGGAAATAGTTTAACTCACAGAGAGTTACTAGAAACCTGTTCCCTTTAATGTTTTACCGTAAATGCTGCTCTCATCAACCTTGGTTTTCAGCAACATGCAGTTCTGTATTCAGCAAAAGCATTTAGCTGCTAAAGAGATTTCCCACAGGAATTGGTGGACGGCAAATTGGAGCTAATAAGAGAGTGAATATTGAACTTACACTCATCAGGCCACCACAAACACAGAATGAGTGATCATGTTGCTCTGTGTCTGCTGGATGTTGTGCTAATACATTTGCCATAATTACTCAATATTGCACATTCAGCTTGTTTTGCTGAACTCGACTGTCTGAGTGACAGTACAACTCATGCACCACAATACTTCTACTGTAAGTTACAAAACTCTAATTGTGTCAGTCACTGCGCTGATTCATTCCTCGTTTAACCTCAGTGAACAAACCCTTCAGTCTCCGGGATGGTTTTCTAAGTCCAGAGCGTCTCCAGCTGCAATACTGAGCAAACAATTCCATCTGAAACGCCAACTTCTTCAAGTGCACCGTGATGCTTCTGGGCCGAGCAGAGGAGCAGAGGGCACAGTGGCACATTAAGACACAAGTCAACAGCAACAGTAAATGATGATGTTACTTTGCCTTGGCGGCGGCAGCTCAGAGGAGAGGGCTGGTGGCTTTGTTGTAGAAAGCAGCTCGGCGGTAATAGGCTTGGGATGTTGACGGGAAATTAGTTTTGGGAGCTCAGGAGGAAGGAGAGGAGTGGAGAAGTGGCAGATAGCTCGCTGCCAACGTGTTTTCTACAGCATGCATACACACACACACACTCTACCAACCTCCCGCAATTTGCCTGTTTGTATATTCCACTGCTGTCCTCTGGGTTCTGAGCCCCTTTTCACCGTCATGTTACATTTGCTAATCTCCAGACAGACACCACCTGTCAGCTCTCTCCATTGTAATCTAAATTCTTAATACTGATTTGTTTACAAATCTTCTCCTGCTCGTGATTAGGATAATGTCTTTTATTTGTTTTGGAAATAAATGAAATTACAGTAAAAATGTGTTTATTGGATGAATTGAAGATGAACGCCTCACAGCACTGGATGCTGATTTCTGACAGCAGCAGCTGCTCTGATTCAGAAGAGGTAAACCTGCTGACTGGAGGCTTTTTCAATTGAAACGCTGCAGTAAACCTGCCCTGATTGGACAATTTTCAGTAATTCTGTAGTGGAGACAGTGAATCAGGATCTGCTGGGGCTGTTTTTTTAGAGTTAGCCTGAAGCCCTACATGTAGACTTTTTTGATAACCCTTCATTTAACAGACTTAAATTGAATTCCTGGTGTTTTTCCAGGCAGAATCAAACTTGAGCAATGTCTTGATTAGATATGATTAGATGATCATCATACATATGACTAAACAACTAAACTTCCTTCTCTCCCCTCTCATCTATTTTTTCTCTGCTCATTTTTCTTTCCTCACACTCATCTGTGTCCCAGTTTGCTACCATTGAGACCATCGTAACCTCCGTGTCAGACGAGTTCCCCAAATACTTGAGGAAACACAAACCGCTCTTCACCCTGGTCTGCTGTGCTTCCTTCTTCATCCTGGGATTTCCCATGATCACAGAGGTACGACACGGACACAAAAAAACAGACATCTACCTATCACTGATGCCACAAAGCAGGAACGCTCGGGCATTCTCCCCACGCCCTGCGACTCTTTCTTTGAGTAAGCCGACAGTTTTCTGCATGTAAAGTGAAGTCGCGGCCTTCAGAGGACAGGCTCAGTGAGTGGAACAAGAGAAGCTGAGTCTTATTAAAATCCCCCCAGACAGCTTCAGAGGGCAAAATACAGCCGAAAGTAGGATTCATACATTTCATTTCTTATGATCCGGTACAAGTCAGTGTGAAAAGTTAAGACCATTTACAAGTCAGAAGTCACAATGTGAGGGAAGAGGGCAGGGTAAGACAAAGCCTTGGTATTTGTATATAATTTGTTCGTATGTGTGTGTTTGTGACAGAGTGGGATGTTCATGCTGCAGCTGGTGGACACATTCGCAGCCTCCTACTCTTTGGTCATCATTGCTATCTGCGAGCTGGTGGGGATTTCCTACCTCTATGGTGAGTAAGGCTGATCCTGTTTTATCTCATGCCCTTTGACCAATGAGAATGAACGTCTGAAACCCTGCTAGTGGCCACTACAGGCCGTAATGTTAGATACATCCCACAATAATAAAATGAACAAACAACACAGAGATAGTTTTGTTCTTGCAGGAGTCCTGAAGCTGACATTAGAGGGAAGTTGTTTTTTTTTTTTTAAACTCTGTTCACACCCAGCATCACTCAACAGTGATGTCACAGTGTCCTGGAGTACACCTGTCCATCACTGCAGCAAGTGCAAAGATAAACCACTGGAGGTCAGCAAAGACAAGATTATCAGGGGGTGTTAAATTACCACTTATTTCTCTGAGGAATGTGCTCAGTAAATTACTTCGTATTCTTTCCTTTTAGTTCATGGGATGTAGTGTGTGCAAACTTGACTTTTCATCCCAAAATAAAATTGGTTTGCAACTGACCTTAAACACCAACAGTAAATGACAGTGAATGCAGCTTAAGTTATATAAAATATAAAAAAAATACACAGATTTTAAGAACAAATACTTTCTAATCTAGGTTCATCTTGCAGAAAGTACAGATGTATTCAGTAAATTGCATAATAATCTGCCATTCGATGTAGATTCTTTTATGTAGAGCTGGAAATGTCGGCCTGATGGTGGCACTAGAGGAGAGGTCAGAGAGTCATGAATATTAGGAATAATCCTCTGGGTATCATTAATATCTATAGCAAACCATGTAAATGTGGCTATTTGCTTTCAAGACACTGTCATGAATTAAAGTCTTGGACAAAGGGAAAATTGAGACTGATAGTGGCGCTGAAAGAAACTCAAAGACACCAAAATCATTAGGATTCATACTCCAGGGATCATGGATGCTCATACCAAACTCATAGTAATCTGGTTAGTTTTTGTCAGCATATCTCGTTAAGGACCAAAATATTGTATTGACTCACTGACCTACATCTCCATCTTTGAATTAAATTAAATTAAAAAATTAAATATCACATATCATAACATCCATTACACCGTTGCTGATGTCCCTGAATACAGCTACAGCTACAACCTTTCTGGTTTAAATTCTTTATTCAGATAGGAATCAATTATCTTTAAAATTTTTATCCCAATTGACAAGGTTGGGGGGCATCAAGGTTTATATATTCTGACTTTTAGTCCCTTGTATGGGTCAGGCTTAAAAAACACAACATCCTACACTCCCCATATGCAGCAGCTCCATAGCATATTTTGTCAGACCCTTAATGCCTAGTAAATGCCAGTATCTTTTAAAGTCCATACACACAATTTGTGACTCAGACTCTCTGTTAAAAATGTGTAGTTTCCAAGCCCAAAACTGAGATACCCCAGTGAGAATAATTTTCTCAGACTTGACATTCATCCTCCAGAGCCACAGAAGATATTACAGCAATGTTTTCACAGGCTCCCTATGAGTAGTGGCCCGTTAACAATTTGCTAAACCTAAAATACTATAATCAGTCTGGGTTTTTGCTGAGAGTTTTAGTGTCCCATAAGGATTTGAATCGTGTTTCATCTGTATGAAACACTGAATTTTTGTGTTTTAGGGTGTAAAAAGTGTCAAATCCAATGATCTTTCTTTCAAACTCATTAAACCAGCTGCTGTAGCTTCGATACAAAAACATTTGAAACACCTAAACTGTTCAGAGAGAACGGTCAGAGAGGTTTTGGTATCTTATCTTTGCCTATGTGTAAAAGGGGCTGATCATGTATTGGTCCTTCATGTTGGACAATAGCTCTCGCCTCCCTTTCTCTGTATGTTCTAGCCAAGGCCACTAGGTGTCTCTGTTGTAATGTATAAGTCACACACACACAGGCAGAGAGCTCAGGTGTGTGTCAGGAGGCTGTTACCAAGGAGCAAAGCAAACGGCTCTCCTCCAGTTTGTCAAAGCATCAGTACAGGTGACATATTGAAATGATTGTGTGACTCTGCCTCTTCATGTCACTCACTGTTATCCGTCAATAAAGGCAGAGGAATGAAGCCATCTGCTCCCCCGATTTCTCTCAAGGACGACAGAAACTGATCTCTCTCTCTCTCTCTCTCTCTCTCTCTCTCTCTCTCACACACACACACACACACACACAGGGATGGATTGAATTTGCTGGTCCTCTTTTTTTGTAACGGACCTTATTAAACCCAGGTCACTCTCTGTGTGTTCTCTTTCTGACTTTCTCCCATTGCTCTTCTTTTATTTTATTTCTCTTCTCTTTGCTTTTTTTTTTATATATCTGCAGGTCTGCAGAGGTTTTGCGAGGACATTGAAATGATGATTGGTTTCCAGCCAAACCGATTCTGGAGAATCTGCTGGGCCTTTGTGACTCCAACCATTCTGACGGTGTGTTTATTTTTTGCTCAGCTCATTCTCTCAGGCACACAGTGACATGTCCGGCTTAAAATGTTGCCATTTCCGCTGCTGCTTTTAAAGTTCATTGATTTGCAATTGGAAAGGAAGAGGAGGGAGAAATTGCTCCTGTTACAGTGAAATCGAAAATGATTTCCCCCCTACTAATTCCTGTCATGTCACAGAGTCTCAAGTTGTTTGTGTTTTTCGAAAATAGCTAGTGTGGCACGAGTTCAGCTGCTGCAAACGCACATTCATTTCCATAGCATACTTCCTGTAGAATGGCCACTTATTTGTCATATGCGGTGTAGCAGAAGCTGTAAATTCCAATGAACAGTGTTTACCAGCATGTCAGTGTTGGACAGTGGCCAGCATTAATGTTGGTAATTGTAATGGAAACCACTGTAGCTCCAAAGCAGAGGTGACGATGACAAATGGAGCAACATTTGGGCCGGCTGGTCATCCCGCTGCTCTCGAGGGAGATCAGATTTCCTCTGGGAGCTCATTGATGCGCAACCCCAGGCTAATCTATTTCTGTCTGCCTTCCTTTTTTTGTTTGTTTTCCACTCCTTCGTCTTATTCTAGTCCTTCACAGCCAAATTTTCTGTAGAATGGAGGTAGAATTTGTTTCTACTCTGTCCCTCACTGCTGCTCACTGCTCATATACTAAAAAGGAAGCTCATCCATCCTCTTTTATAAGGAACAGTGGACACAGCTTTGGCTATGTGTCCTGAGTTCAGTGCAGTTAATTGGGAAGAAATCTGCTGTTCAGTCCTTGTTAATGCAGAAAAGCATTACACAGTTGAACAACTACGGCAGCAGTCAAAAAACTGCAAATTTGGGCCATTGTTATAAGATTTACAGTTGTTTTTTTTACCAATGCGGCAGTAGTCTTAGGATCTTAGGAGGATTTCACACAGATTACTATACTTGACCCCAAAATCCAGTTCATTGTGTACCAGAACTCAGGCACGGTCCACTTGAATAAGAGGCCTTGAATACAGTTCATGTGTACTCGGCTACACATCAGGTGTGAAAACAACATTAACAGAACCTGGAAGTTGGCTGCTATTTCAAAAATAAATTCTTACCTCTTTGTTAGTGATTTCTTTTGATCATTATTCATGTAATCGGCGTTTTCTCTTCAGCTGTCTGTCAATGTAATCGCTCCACTGGAAGGCATACTCAGGCATGGTACGGAGCATTCATGCCTAATATGAAAACAGCCTAATGTAACGTATGTTTCATTGATTCACTGGTCTGTGCAGGGCATCCTGGTACTGAGTCTGTACCAGTGGAAGGGGATGACCTACGAGGACTACACCTACCCCACCTGGTCCATGGTTATGGGCTGGCTCATGGTCATCTGCTCTGTCATCTGGATCCCAATCATGTTTGTCATTAAGATGTACCTCGCCCCCGGCACCATAAGCGAGGTAATAACTGAGACAAAGCCGTGACGAGACATTGTCACGTATGTTTTGTTTTTGTCTGCTTCACACACACACACACACACACTGTCCCACACGCTCAGACACACACAGACACACACACCCTGTCGGAGAAATCAATAGTCTCATCCTTTGCTCATTAGCAGGGAGAGGCGGGCTGCTGGCTGAGTATTAATTTGAACATTTTTCTGGGAGTCCGGCGGGTCCCTTTTAAATACTCAGATTAATGGATGATGATGATCGTGGCTTTCTCTCCTAACGTCTCTGTTCCCTCAGCAGCTCCGACAGCAGCCTCAATCACAGACCATCCCCCAACTTACATTTTAATTTCTTTGCTTGACTGCAATAAATGTATGATCGTCATAGTTTTCAATATACATTAAGGTGATATTGTATACTACTGCTGCAAAACACCTTCCCCATGTGTTTTGAGGATTTTTTTTTTTTTTTAGAAAACGCATTAAAATGCCAAGTATATAATCACACCTGCAATGATAAAGCAAAATGGGCCATTTTTGACATTAATAATAAGTTGTTGTGCATTTACAGTATGTAGGGATTTTATACCAAAGCACTTTACAATGTCAGTCACCAATCCACATACTTGATATTCAAGGTATACTAAACATAAACCAGAAGGAATATTTGAACCAAAACTTCCACTATGTGAGGAGGTTGTCCATGAATCGCAGGATTGCCAGCTCGATCCCCGACTCCTTATTTGTATGTGCAGGTGTCCTTAAGGAAGACACAGAGCCCCAGTTGATACTGATGGTTAGGCCTGTGCTTTGCGTGGTAGGTCGTTGCCATCCGTGTGTAAGTGTGTGTTTGTTTGGGGGAAAATGCAGTCCAACAGCGAAAACTTTGGTGAAAGTTACCCTAATTCAGCACAACCCTAACCACAACATACCCATATTATTTTGGTGTTTTTAAATAAGGACATTTTCAGCCCTGTTGTCTCAGCTTTAAGCTAGTGACCTGCCCCTCTACCTCTTATTGGCTCTGACCATGGCAGGTTTTTCTAAGCCTACCCATCTCAATCCTTTTGCCTAAACCTAACCAACCTCTGCAACGAAAGAAACAAACACCAGCCAATCAGAAACAGAGTAGTCTTTATGGAATAGAAAATATCAAGTGGGTGTTTTGGGTCCTACTTAGGCGAAAGCATTATTGGCAGTAAGAAGTAAGGGGACTCATGGACACAAATCAGAAGTGCTGGTGACTACTGCCCCCTTCCAGGCACTGGCAATATTTTATATTGTTTAAACTTGCCTTTTGATTCCCTTTTCTTCAGTTCAGGAATAGTATCAAAACAGATACTGTGGCAGACCGAAATGCACACTGCTTAATATTCTACACATAAGAGCTATAACAAGCAAGCTACTGTTAGAGAACACAACTCTGTGCCTCATCCCCCACTACAGATTTATTGTATCTTACCATATAAACCTTTTTTGTGTTGCCTCTCCTCTCGCAGCGTCTGAAGCTGGTCTGCTCCCCTCAGCCCGACTGGGGTCCTTTCCTGATGAAGCACCGTGGAGAACGCTACAAGAACATGATGGACCCTCTGGGAACCAACTCTCTGGGACTCAAACTGCCCCCCAAGGACTTCCAGCTCGGCTCCTACCAGTAGCAGTCGTCCCAGCTGCACCAGACCCACCACCTCCAGCCCCGGCAGGGGGCACTGTAAGGGGGGGCAACTTCCACCTCTTCTTCTCCCTCCTCCCCTCTCTCTTTCTCCTATCCGTACTTCACCCTCTTTGCTTCCTGTCTTCCTCCCTGTATCATGGATGTGGAAACAGTCTCCCTTTCTTCTTCCCTCTCTTCTTCCTCACCACTTCCTCTCTTCTGCCAGGGAGGAGTGGCTGCCCAGGTGGAGTCTACTCCTCCACTGCTGCTTTGTACTCGGTTAATGGGCTATCATTGCCTCCCACACATGACCACTGATTACTTCAGAACCCTTCCCAGGGATCTTTATTCCAAGAGAAAAATTGTGTCATAAAATGACACAGCTCAGACTGCACTTGCAATATTAGACTCACCGTAGCTGCTCCCTATGGAGTCATGTGTGTATGTGTGTTTGTGTGTGTGTGTGTGTGTGTGTGTGTGTGTGTGTGTGTGTGTGTGTGTGTGTGTGTGTGTGTGTGTGTGTGTGTGTGTGTGTGTGTGCCATCATATTTGTGTGTAGAGATAATGAATCATCTTGGTGCAAGCAGACACAAAACAAAAAGAAAATTGAGCGACAGCGGTTCAACGAGCTCAACGGGGATCTGTGTTTTTGTTCTATCTGTGTACAAAATTCCATCGGCGATACAAATAATATCAACTGCCTCGGGAAAAAAAAAGAAAAAGAAACACAGTATGCACTGGTATCACATTTTGTTCCAGCAGTATATATGTATATTCACATTAGCTATTGCTCAGTCGCTCTTGCTTTGTCAAAAATAGATTACAAGATCTGCAATTTGTGCCTCCTACGTCCCAGTAGAGTAGCGAATGCATCCTGATTACCACTTTGAGTAGATACACTTTGGCCTGGATGACTCTGCAGTATGATAGAAGCTTGAGTCTATTTTTCCCTCCGAATCTGAGGGACCATTTGTGATACCCTCTCTCTTTATCTATTTATTGAGCCGTATACCTGTTCTCCTCTATTGTATTATCCTATAATGTAAAGTAGCACATTCCTAATGTAGGTAACCACTAGACTAGTCTATCCTTCCTTTAGTAGGTGATAACGTGGCCATTTAACCTTTTTAGGTCTCGAAAGGTGACCTGATAGTCACTTTGTGAATATATTTTAGATGGTGCGTTTATGTGTTGTGAACCTGTCAAGCCATCTGTGAAAACCATCTTTACAATGTACATTACATCAGTAGAGTAACAGTATAAAGTATATAAATATATATGTGTATATATATATATATATATATATATATACTTTATACATATACAGTTATATATGTATAGCATCATCGGAGGAGAGAGCTAGCAAGATGGAGATTGAGAGTGTGTGTGTGAGTCTATTTCATGTCTCTCTGAACCATGTTTCTCTTGCTAGCTCGATAATATCTTGTACAATGTGTACACTTCTTAAAAAAAACTATCTTCAAGCTGTACGTGTGTGTGTTGTCGCGTCCTCATAATGTTAGGAGCAGCTGCTATGTGTGAGTAGATGAAGATTAGACTAGAAAATGGCCTCCTTCTTTCC
Organism: Dicentrarchus labrax; assembly: GCF_905237075.1. Taxonomy (NCBI): domain Eukaryota; kingdom Metazoa; phylum Chordata; class Actinopteri; family Moronidae; genus Dicentrarchus; species Dicentrarchus labrax. The sequence continues at coordinate 6,529,259 of NW_026136719.1, forward strand.
TGGAAAGTGTACTTTGTCTCTTGATGTTTGTGGTAGAGCTCCGGAGACCTCTTTGCCATTTCAGACTTATGCCTCTTGCTTCTCTGTGTGTCCTCATGAAAACAGGGTCTCAGGTATACTCGATTCCATCAGACTACTCCGGTAGTTGTAGGAATAATAGCATTCAATGCATAGGAAACAGAGAGTAGAGCCATCCTAATGCTAAACTATTTTGGAAGGAGTCTGGAAGTGTCCTGTAAAGGATCAGAATCAAAATACTACTTCCTGATGACCTCAGTGCAGCATCACTTTGCTTTTCGCTTGCTGTTGCTTAAATGCGCCTTGCGATGATTATACAGGACATACAAGTGACTTAACCAGTTTTGGCCAACTGTGTGCAGTGCTAAATCAAGTATCTTTGTTTTCATTATGTTTATATGTATGGAAAACAAGAATTAGTTAAGATTAATTTAAGATCTAATTTCGGATGCCTTGTAATCGTCTTGAAATTGTATTGTCTCTTGAGCCAGTTTGCGGAATCAGTTTTATTTGCACATGAAGAAAATGAAAGGCTTTCATCAACTTTATGGTAGCCTTGCTCACACTGTGGTCCACCAGAATCAGTCAAATTACTGTAATTTAGAACATATTTCCCTTTAAGTTGTGCTGTTAAGACATCATCAGCACAAGTTAGCTACTGTAAGAGTGTTTCCTGGGGGCGTAAAGTCATGTCGGGATGTTACACCACAGCAGCCTGAAAGAACAGTCCTGTGCAGCTCAACAGGCGTGCAACTTTCTATAAATGTGACATGACAGGCAGCCAACCTTTACTTTGTCAGCTTTCAACCAATTACCTAAAAAGTAACACAATGCATCAACTCAGAAGCAGTACTTTCCATGCTTTGACCAGCTGGATATGCATTTTCATGTGGATACAACGTCCCGATTGGCTTTATTATGCTTTTAACACTGCAGGCGTTTACTTGAGTTGAGTGGCTGAAGTGTTTTAAATAGAGGCTGCAGGTATGGATGCAATAACAGTTGCTCAGAGGTTCTCCTTAACTATTTCTCTAAGCCATGTCTTTTAATAATCTTGACACGGAAATAGCACAGATATGATTTAAGAGGTTGTACGGTTTGAAAACAAAACATAATCAATTAATGAGCACAAAAAGCCCTGCTGTTAAATAGCTTGCTTGCTCCACAGTGTTGCTTTTGTTAAGACTGTGTATTTAGCTCTATTTGTTCAAACGTGATAATAATGTATGTCTGTGTATGCTTGTGTGTGTGTGTTTGTCTCTGTATTCGTTTTACTGAACTCCACTGTCAATCAGATGTTTGCATGGCCAGTCTCAGAGTAGATCACTAAAAGAAGCAAAGGAGATTTACAAGACTTTTTTTTCCTAGGATGCCTCGGCCTGATGGTCCTTTTTCTCTTTCCTGACAGACGTGAGGATCTTAGACCACCAATTGTGAACATGAGCTGTGTAAAACAAACTTTTAACACTGATATGCTCCAAAAAATTCAACCCTATGGCAACCACTCGCTTGAGAGCAGGGGTGCGAGCAGGTTGGAATTTGAAATCATGTGTTAGATGTATTGGACGGTATGGTCCTTTTATTCCCCGAGATAGATTTTAATGATTTCCTTTAGGGCCACAGATAAATAGCTATGTGTTTTGTGTCCTTGTTTCCATTTCGACTGGGCTTCTCTGCTTTTGGTTTGAGAAAAAAAAATGGCTTAGGGTTCAGTTAAAACCACATTGCTTCACAAAATATAACACTGAAGAGCTTGCATGTGCAGTTTGTGTTGCTGTAACTCAATGTCCATGTATAGTAATCCTTGTCCTTTCTCTCTCAATAATATAAGTCCGTGCATGTTTACTTTAGGGAGTTTTTTGTTCGACGTAATGTTTAGAAACGGAGGGTTGCTATTGTCCTTCTTACAGAGGAGGAAGAAATAAAAAAAACAGAAAAAGTAACTGTCAATTCGCTTTGCCTGCAAGTCAACTTTGGGCAGTATAGGTAACCAAAGAAAGAGTACTTTAAACTAGGGTTGTAGTGAAAACAGAAAACAAACTTTAGAAGAAAAAAGGAACGTGTCATCCGCGTATAGGAGGTTGAGATACTGCCATTCATATCCCATGTAGTGTTCCTTGATGTTTGCCAATACGTTACAAAACATCTTCAGGTAACCATTGGCCTTATAGATGTCCTCTAATGGTAGAATATTGTATGTATTTCAAAAATAACACCACAGAATAGCTTATCGTCTATCTCATATGGTAACAGTATTCCTATTGTTATGTCTGTTGTGTCTTTTTGGCACTTTATTGTCCGACCTATGAATGCATAGGTTAAATTTCTAATTACTTGAGTAATGTCATATATTTCTGTGTGTTCTATGTGAGGTACTGCTGCCTATGGATATAGATATGTGCCTCCAACAGCTCATGACATCCTTTGTTTTGAAAGTAGAGACTAGATATATGACAAATATCTTTTAAAATCGGTGTGAGATATAAAAAAATAAGAAAATATATATCATATATGTGAAATGCATTTATTTATTTTCATTGTCATCAATCTTTGAGGCCCTACCTCAGATTTTGTATTTATGTATAGAAATGCAATTGGATTATAGTATCTTTGCCAATAATAATATATCGCTATTATATCATGAAATGTATAACCTATGAATCAATAAATAAATGTTATTGTTTTATTTGTTGTCACTGGCTTCTTTTAGACAGGCCCCCCGCTGTATCTGTGAAGCTATAAACAATAACGACAAGGAAATTAGGTTAAGCCTGTGAGTCCCCTTTGTGACCTGTCAATCAACTTTTATATTCAGCTATTAAATAACTGAAGGCATCACAGCTGTGTGAAAGTGTTACACACTGTTTGTTGTTTACTGGAAAATCATGATCAAAGAAGAGATTAAAAAAAAAGATGATCTGAACACTGCTGCAGGCATGTTGTTTGTTGGTACATACTATGTGCTGCTGTACACCACTGACTGTGGCAGCCACTCTTGCATATTTCATGTCAAACTAATTTGCAATTTAGATTAATTTGCATGCATGCAACACAATGGTTTGAACAGTAGTACAGTACACAGCAGTAAGAAGTTCCCTAATACTAGGAAGCAGAAGGTCTGTCGAGATTACTGAATTCAATGCCTCAATGGCATCAAGGCTTATTGATTTGTCATGAGAAGGCAGGAAAAAAATAAGTCAATGCAACTAATGTTTAAAATACATGAGTTGTCCATATAATAACATAATATAAATTATATATTTATATTTATGCATATTGATTTGCAGTACTTGATTTTTATCTCTCTTTATATTTTCTACATACAATGTTTATTTTTATGCACCAAAACAGCAAGGCAACCAACTTGTATGTGAACCTATTTGGCAGTAAACCTAATTATGATTGTATTGGCACTACTAATATTGGCGCAAACATTGGGCATCTAGGAGCAAAAAAAGATTTTAATTTAAACGCACATTTGATTGTGCTTAATTTGAAAGACTACGAGTCTTCAGCTATGCTTTGCTAAAAACAAACCTTTATTTCACCATCTAAGTTTAGCCTGTTAGCTTGTTAACATTTACTAATTAGCACTAGATACAAATGACAGCAATCTCATTTGTTTTGCAGTTATCAGTTCGTAAACAAAAGTATTAGACTGATTACGGAGGAAACATTGCTTGAAATATCACATTCTTTTAAAAGATAATTTCTTAATTAGCGTATTCTATTTTAAAGTAGGCCTACATATATTCCAGGAATGTGAACAGGTTTCTACAAAAAACATTGCAATTAATGCCATATTAGAGGAACTGATCAGTGCAGCCAACTTGTGCAGTATTTGATTGAAATAAAAGCCTGAACACTCTTACATCACTGTGGCACATATGCCTGTTAACAGGAAACATTCACAGCAAAAAGAGAATAATCACACCTCACACTCACGACTGTTAACACCTGGAACACAATAAGAGTTAACTGCCATACTTTCACTTCACCCTCTCAAACTGTAAATCAGTGTGACTGCTCTTTTTATTGCTCATACGGAGCATTAAGAATCCATCAAATGTACTTTTTATTTTTCCTGCGCAGCAGCATCAAAAGTCAGGCATCAAGCAGAAAAAGTCTAACATTTAGCTCATTATCTTTGGCGTTCTCCTCCCTGACAATCCTTTGTTTCAGAAATTCCCTATAGGAGCACGGAGACTTCCTCAGAGCGAGAGGACAACCTCTGAATTAAAGAGGTAAATGTGGGACCTCTGTACCCACAGTGGACTTGTTCTACTACAGAACACTTTGATTATGCTGCATGAGTATATCATTCATCTCATTATCTGTTGATATTTTGTACCTTTGATTTTAGCTACTTATTCTCCAAAGGGTTAGTCATTCTGAGTAGCTGGATGAGCCTCTTGAATTAACAGCCCAAAACACCTTCAGCTCCTTTCACCGTGGCTGCAATAAGTATTGACTGTTTGACAGTTTATCCCAGAGGCTGAACAATTAAAGTATTTTCAGTAAGTTTTTGCTAAAAGACAAAAAAAAAAAACCCTACAAATCTAAATGACAGAAATTACAGAAATTACACTGTTATTTACTCCATACCAAATGTAAACAATTAACCTAATGTTGCAGATTAACATGGGAGTAAAATGATCAAATGGTAATTTGCAGTGGAAGTTTTACTTTACTTTCCAAGGGGATATTCACAGAAGATTCAGAAAACAGAAGACCTGTGCAGTTATTACAAACCAGAGGGGACATTTGTTTTAAGATATGGCATCATTTGCCGTCTGCTGAAAGCACTTAGACCTGAAAGTTTGTTGAGGAAAAGTGCTGCCATCTGTACTGTCAACTCTGTCCTTCTCTTCTCAACCTGCTAATGCAAGATCAACGATCTCCGTGGGAGGGAAAAATAAAGTTTCATGTCTTCAAGAACACTTTGTCTCCTCTTTGCGAGTGTTGACATTCAGACATTTATCATTCTGACCGCGGCAGGCTCGCCCGCTCTCCGCCCGACAGCCTGTTTGTTTACCTCACCATCAGTTAAAAGTTGCCTGGCCCTCGGCTTGAAGACACGAGACCCCGCACACGGTTTCCTGCCTGTATTCAGCTGACAGGAAAATCCTTCCATGATCTCATCAGCTTTCATCAGCTGATGAGATAAGGCAGGAAGTGAGCTGACCTTGAGGAGCAGTAAACTTCACAGCTACTACTTACGATGACAAATAAGAATGCTGTTGACTCCAACACAATGATGTGATTAAAGGGTACCTGTTTGTCCTGCCTTTCATTGTGAACTCAGCTGAAATGCTTTCATTGCTGCTGAAATTTAAAGTGTCTAATTTTGGCTTATTGTCAAAACATGTTTATTAAAGGCCTCTTATCCACCTCTTACCACTGTTGCAGATAATGGAGTGCTGCTTATGTACTTTTATTTATTTGTGTATTTACTTGACTTCCCGCTCCAACATATGAGCTCAGTAATTAAACAGCAATGAGTTAGAGTGAGCTGCTCTGTCTCAACACGTTTTAAAGCCAGTGTTGTGTTAAGTGTTTCTCCTTGACTTGAGGGCATCATTCAGGCGAGACAGTCTGGAACTATTGCATTAATTTGTACTTCTGTCAGATTCAGCCACAGGCACGCAAAACATTTCCTACCCTTTACTCCTTTTTTTGTCTTTGAGTTGCAAACGTTTAGCAGTGTGGCGGTAAAATGTAAGTGATAATGACACACAACATTCTGTCCAGTGACTATGAATGTTATTGTATTATTTTGCTTATGATCCAGATCATCTATTTTTGAGAGTTTTTGGTCAGTTTAACTCTTGGTTAGTTAGGTTTTATCCAGTAAGGCAGCATCAAGCTGAAGTACTCTTTCTATCACTCACTCGCCATTTTAAGGTCCAGGTGTAACATTTAGGAGGCTCTGTTGGCATAAATGGAATATTAATCAGTGTGTAATCACCTGAATATAAGACACCTCTGCACGCCTTCCTTGTTGAACCAACATGTTTCTACAGTAGCCCAGAAGGGACAAACACTGACTCAACTTTCACAGCCACTGTAGTTTCTCCTTCTCCTTGGAAAGGGAGGGTGAAGCGACAGAGTTGCGATCTGCAATTACACCACTAGATGCCACTAAATCCTACTCACTGGATATTTAATATCCATTGCACACTGCTTTAGAACAGCACTTCAGTTTTTGAGTGGATTTGTGTGTGTGTGTGCGGTCAGTGTAATACAATGTCATCCAAAACCAGGAAAAGAGGACACACAGTATTAACATATGACATATAAAGAGGATACGGTGAACGGGTTAGCAAACAGTGGCTTATTTACACATCAAACACACATAAACCAGCATAAGCATTCATTTGGAGTTGTGTTTCTTTCCTCCTGTTGAATGTAGGTGCAATATTTACCCTCTTTTTTTACTCCTGAGAAAAATATCTGTTTCTTTAGCTGCCAAATTTTCCACTATCTTCCCCAGTTAGTCGCTGAGAACAGAGAGGCTGGGAAGCTCAGAAAAGCTGCAGAGTTGGGTGATAATTCTCTGCGAGTTTGTCACTACAGCTCTTTTCATTTCACACATACTTATCATTTTAGTACATAATAATCAAGGTCTGAAACATTTTTTTTTTTTTACATAAATTATTTTTTTACTGAGAAACTGAGAAAAAAGAAAAATGCAACCTTCTCATTTAAAGGACACCACCGTCTTTGATCTCTGCTTTCTTGCTTTGAAAAAAATGTGCTCACACTAACAATAACTGATCGGATCACCCAAGGCGAATTCACTGAATAAAAAAAACCCAGAACAAAAAAACTTGGATGACTTTTGAGGTTTTTTGCAACTACCTTGTCAACAGTGATTCCACTTTAGCATTTTACATCATCACATTAGTCACAAGTTCCCTTCTTCTGCCAGAACTTTAATTTATAGAAATACATTTTTTGTAAGGTTAATGGCAGCCTCCAGCCTCCATATAATCTACTGTATGATCACATTATCTAACGTGTAGCCCTGCAGGTATGATAACCTAAGATGTGTTTATCCTCCAAAGGGGTAAAATGCTTTCCTGATATCTGGAGACAATGAAAAAGGGGGCGGCTCTGCACTTTGGAAGCTAACGGTAAAACCAAAACAAATCCAACAGTCCAACATCAATAGGGGTTTTCAAAGGAACTAGTGAATTTCAGGGAGGCTGCACTCTGAAATAGCAAAAGGTTGCACTGCCTGTCTCTCACCTCTGCTGTTCTACAATGCAGGGCCAGAAGTATGCATCAGACATCAGAACATTGTAGCCAAAAACTGTGTTGTTATAACTTGCCTCCACACTTCTGGAAGGCTTTTACACAAGGTTTTAGATTCTGGCTGCAGAGATTTTAGTCACACAAGTCCTGAGGTTGGGCACTGATGTAGGATGGGGTTGAGATTGGAGTTCTGTGCAGGCCAGTCAAGTTCATAAACACTGAACTCTGAAAACAATCCTCAGGAAAGGACCTTCCCACTAACTGCCACACGATTAGAAACACACTATTGTCAGAGTTATAATTCTGTGCCATTAAGATTAGCTTTAATTGCACCTGAAGTAATCAAGATAACTATCCCCAGAAGAAAACTACACAAAAGCTGCACTGGGACCAGCTGTAAATAACTGAACTAAAAGTAGAAGTAGGCTGGACAGACTGAGGAAAAGTGGGTATAAGAGTAGTAAATAGGAACAGATCGGTGTAAGAGCATCTGATGGATGATTTTTTTCGTCCAATATCTGTGAATTGACAGAGGGGGTGTTCAAGTTCAAATATAAGAGGGTAACATTGTGTAGAAGCTGCAGTTTAATACAAACTGAAATCAATGAATGACTTTTATTATCAAAACATTATGCTAACATGGTCACCATGTAATGATTTTGTTGGCTTTGGCCATGAAAAGATACTGTTCAGCTGCCTCACTTAGTAACTGTATCCTCACAATATTGGGAAATAAACTGTGACACTGAGCTGCATGGTTGTATTTTACTGAACCATGGCTGGTTTGGTTTGTTCTTCAAAGCTACAGGGTTTGTTTATCTTTTACATGTCCATTATATACTTTTTAGAGAATAGATTTTAAGTATTTTCCTTATTTTTATGTTACTTTTCTTACTATAATAGTTGGTTGTGAGATTTTATTTTGAAATTTCTGCGATGGAGGTGGAGAAATCTTTAGAGGTGTGTCATTTACATGTTGTACCCTCATTGGATGAGCCTCTTGTATTGCTTTCACCTGACAAAGGCTGAAATGAGTTGGTAGAAGTGAGAGAGCGGACTCTTTTTTCTTTCATGTGTTGCTTGAACAC